>NW_026652280.1:80686410-80965415 GCF_009828535.3 Hylobates moloch
TAGGAAGTTCCAGCCTTTCCAGTGGGAAGAAAGACAATAAATCAATCAGCAAACAAACATATGTATGAAGAGAACAAACAGGGTGGCAAAAAAAAAAAAAATGGTCAGGGCGGTCAGGGAAAACTCACCTGAGATATGAGTTTTGAGCTAGATATGAGTTGGAGGAGAGGAGGGACATTTTGGGCAGAGGCAACAGTTTAGGCAAGGGCCATGAAACAGGAAAGAACTTGACTTTTCAAAACCATCAAGCAGCCTTGATGTGAGGCATTAGGACTATTATAAGTACAATGGGAAACTTTTAGCCGGGAAATGACAGGACCCAACCTATATTTTAAGGTCACCCAAATTGAAGGGAGTAGGCTGAGAGTGGAAGCCGGAGGATCATCAGGAGGCTACAAGAGAGGGGTGGAGAGAGAAAAGAAGGTTGCTGGTGCTACGGCCTCCAGGCTCTCTATGGGGACCATTGAGTCAGGGGCCAGGAAGGGAAGAGATCCCCATTCAGTGAATGTGTCCAGAATAGCCGCAGGCTTAGAGTACTGTTCCGGAAGCTGACACAATCAGAGACAGGATTTACTCATTAGGGCTAAGCACAATCTATACTAAATCTCCTGGATCCTCTCATTCAGCACCTGGAGTGAACTGGTAGCTTCTTAAGATGGCTCAGAGATAACAGTAAGCCAAGGAGTAACCTGTGGACAGATCAGGGCTTTGGAAGAGGCCAGCCTGGTACGGAAGCACAGCGGGCAGGGGAGAGACTGCAGACTCCTGTGGTGTCCTTGTTTGCAGGGAGTCAGGAGTTTGGGTTTTTTTGTTACAAATAACACAATTTGGATATCCCTGGGTCTTAGCAGCCCGGGGGGAGCCAGTGAGCTCACAATGGCACCTGTGAACGAATTTCACTGGCTTGTTGCATCCATTCACATAAGAGCAGGACTTCAGACCTTCTAGGTTAGTGTGTCTAAATGCTTTTTCCATTATTGCACCCCTAAGGAGCCATCTTAGACATTTTCCTCCTTAATTGCAACCACCCCCTTTGAAATGTTAAAGCCGTAGATATGCTATATATGTTTACATATTGTATGCATTAAAAGAACAATACTTTTTCGCCCCTCTAGGGGTGATACTGCCCCATTGAGAAGGCATACTGTAGATTTTTTTTTTTTGAGACGGAATCTCGCTGTGTTGCCCAGGCTGGAGTGCAGTGGTGCGATCTCGGCTCACTGCAACCTCTGCCTCCCAGGTTCACGCCATTCTTCTGTCTCAGCCTCCCGAGTAGCTGGGACTGCAGGCATCCGCCACGACGCCCAGCTAATTTTTTTGTATTTTTAGTAGAGACAGGGTTTCACTGTGTTAGCCAGGATGGTCTCGATTTCCTGACCTCGTGATCCGCCCGTCTTGGCCTCCCAAAGCGCTGGGATTACAGGCATGAGCCACTGAGCCCACCCGGCATGCTGTAGTTTAAGGCTCCCCCAGTTATAATGGGGGCCCACAGAGAGCATCTCATCTGGGCTCACCAACATGCCCACTGTGGTCTCCTTTAAGAACGTGCCTCACCGCTGCCCTCACTAGCAAGCACTGCAGAGGACCCCATACTTCCCAGCCTGTCCACACTCCCAAAGTAGCAAAAGCCTTGGCGAGCTAAAGGCAGAAGGTTCCTGCAGACCTTACTGCCCCAAACTGTGCTGTGCGTCTCCCAGAAAGGAGGCACATTCCCTTCTCTGCTCTGTCCCCTTCTGTGTCTCCAGGCCTGGAGAAAGCATGGGTGGCCTTCTTTAGTCTCAGAGAGATATGACAATGATCCTTCTCCGTCCCTGCTCCTGGGACCCCCAAAATGTGCTCCTTGCAGAGCCCTTTTACCAACCACCAATCAGCAGCCACGGCCAGTTCCCAGCATAGACTCAGCCGGTCTTCACTACATGATGGAAAGCATGTACAATGTGCTGTCACTTACATCACCCGCGGTCCACCAATGCCCCACTTTACAGATGTCAAACGGGAGACCCAGAGAGGTTTGGTCTCGGAGCAAGGTCACACGGTGAGAGGCTAAGGCCTATGTTCTTTGTTCTGCACCAGAATGCAAGAAACCTCACCAACAGTGCCTACGCTTTAGGAAGCCAGGGTTGCCTCATGGTACGTCTTACTTGGGGTGGGGTCCACACATCGGCACTTTCCACAGATTGTTGGTGGCCAGTTCATGATGAGGTAAGTGCAAGAATTGGGAGTAAGCAGTTAGAAATGTTTCTAGCAATTTGATGGTGTAATTTTACACCTATTAGCTCTAATTTTTAAAAAATCTGGGTCTGGGCGTGGTGGGCCATGCCTGTAATCCCAGCACTTTGGGAGGCCAAGGCTGGTGGATCACCTGAAGTCAAGAGTTTGAGATCAGCCTGGCCAACATGGAGAAACCCTGCCTCTACTAAAAATACAAAATTAGCCAGGTGTGGTGGCGCACACCGGTAATCTCAGCTATTCACGAGGCTGAGACAGGAGAATCGCTTGAACCCTGGAAGCGGAGGTTGCAGTGAGCTGAGATCGCACCATTGCACTCCAGCCTGGGCGACAAGAGCAAAACTCTGTCAAAAAAAAAAAAAAAATCTGGGTTCAGGTATTTATTTTTTTCATTTTATTTTTCTAATGATTCCTTTTTGTTATATTTTATGAATGTCAGTCTGTGACAGATTGGATTTTTCTTTTTAATAAGCTATTCCTTCACTACTGATAGTTTAAAAAGCACAGTGTAGAGGTTGCAAACCTCCCACTTCCTGCACAGAGCATGGAAGGTCTTTGACCTCAGGATTAACAGAAAGAAAAATAACAAGTGGTTGTTTGGCCAAACTAACAGGTGATCAGAGCCCAAAGGTCTCTCTTTAGTCCGGGGCAGACCCAGCCTCAAGGTCATCAAAGCCTGGCTCCTGGGTGGCTTCTTTATTTTTGGAGTCTCACTTTGCTGCCCAGGGTGGAGTGCAGTGGCCACCTCCACCTCCCAGGTTCGGGTGATTCTCCTGCTTCAGCCTCCCGAGTAGCTGGGATTATAGGTGCCCGCCACCACACCTAGCTAATTTTTGTATTTTTAGTAGAGATAGGGTTTCACCGTGTTGGCCAGGCAGGTCTGGAATTCCTGACCTCAGGTGATCTGCCTGCCTCGGCCTCCCAAAGTGCTGGGATTACAGGTGTGAGCCACTGTGCTCGGACTCTGGGTGGCTTCTGGACTCTCAGTGTTCTCTCCCAGGAGCAGCGGCTTCCTAAGCCATGGGTGTGCAAACGGTGGCTCTATGTGCCTTTCACTTGGGGGCTTGTTCAATCACACCCTCGACAGAGCAGCTGGGAACCTTCAGGATAGATCATCCAATTGCCCCTCCATCCTTATTGTAAAAGTAAGGAACCTGAGGCCCAGGGGGGTGATGTCTTGCTTATTTTCCTATCTCCATGGACAAGGAGAGTGCCTGTCACAGAGGATCCACTGGGGTTCCATCAGAAGCCGAACTCCAGTGAGCCATAGAGAATAAGGACTTTCTCCAGGTGTCAGAACTCCTCAGTGGTAGGAGCTGGTTGGTTAGTCTATGTAAGGGGTTATCTCTGTGTCTCTGCTGGGCCTGAGGTCAGCTGGGGCGGCTCAGGGAGACAGGCTGGATGTGAAGGAGGAAAGACAAAGAACAAACTGGAATGGTATCTAGCTCTCACCACCTGCAATTTCCATGATGCAAGGCCCCTGAGGGACAAACTGGGGATTTTCACTCTAGAGCCACACACCTGGTCCAGGAGCTGGATGACCTGCCGGCCTCGCAGTTGCCCCAGGCCAATAAGGTAAGCCAGCGTTCAGCAACAGCTTGGGGGAGGTGCCGCCACGCGCCTGCCCTGCACAGCCTCAGAGCACAGCAAAAACAGCTGTGCTACCCTTCCGCTTTCCAAATCTTGTGCAGGTTTTTCTCCTGGCCCACTAACCCCAACCCACGACCCTCTGGGCAAGGGAATTCTGGGCAATGTAGTTCAGCTTAGCTAAGTTGACGCACTGCAAAGCCACCCCGATGCCCATTAAATGCTGAACAAACACATGAATCAATGAATGAATGAATGAATGAATGAATGAATGAAGCGACTTTGTCCTGGGGCGTGCAGTAAGCAGGTGAGAGGCAAAGCTGGAATGTAATGTGGGGTGGGTAGAGGGGGCTCCGCTGTACCATGTTTACTTCTGGACAGGACCTGGAAGCTCAGCCCAGCCACAGAGTCACATCACAGGACACACCCACTGCTCAGGTGTGAGGCCTGTGGCTCAGACTTTCTCCAGAGCTCTCTTTAGAGTTGAATTCCACACATGTTTAATAAGCATCCAGCACATGGCCCACACCGAGGACTCCACGCTGATCAGACTCCGCCTCTTCTCACAGGGAACTTCTAGGCTGGCTGGTGGAGGTAGATGCACACATAATTTGATGCTATGTATATAAGAAGTGCTTTGGGAGCCCAAAAGAGAGGACTCCTGACTTTGCCACAGTGGAGGCCCATCACCAGCTGGATCTTAAGGTGGAATAGATTGCAGGCAGCCAAGGTGGGGAAGGGCACTCTGGCCAGGAGATGAGCACGGACCGAGGGCCAGGAGGACTGGCAGGCCATGGCCATGCGTGGGAATGGGGAGCCACCCTGCATGGCCGGAGGGAAGGATGACTGGAGGAAAGAATAGAGCCAGGAAAGTGAGGTAGGTGCCAAACCACCAAGGCTCTTAAATGTTGGGTGCAGAACTCTGGCAGGAATATGCACATGGCTGGACATCGGCAGTGCCTAGGGCTGGTGAGAGGAAATACACTTTTGAGACAATTAGGGGGAGGAGTTGACTTGGCAGACCCAGAGGATCTCTTTGAGGGCGTGAGAGGTGTAGGTTTGACATTGAGGGCTTAGAGCAATGGCAGAGATGGATGAAGAAGCCCCTCCCTGCGCCACACCCAATGTCAGGGCCTGGATCAGGCAGTGAGGAGAGGTGAGACTAGCAACCTCTTTTACTCTGGACTCCGGGACAGACTCCTACAGGCAGGAAGGTCTCTAGTGTTTGCCAGTCTGCCGGTGCCAGTCCAGACAGGATTCTCAGATGACTCAGAGACCTCCAGACTGCAGGAGGTTCCTTCTGGTAGCCAGCACTGGAGCGGGCTGACTCCTGCGCACACTGACCACCCAAAGTCGGCCACCTTGGAACAAAGGAGGTGGTGCCTTGGGCTTGAAGCAACCTACCACCCTTGGAGAAAGCAGAATCACAGATGAGAGAGGAATTTAGAGGCTGTCTACTGGAAGCCATTTACCAGAAAGAAAAAAGCCAAGCAGACAGAACCAGGGCAATGAACTTGAGCCTATCCTGTCCCCATGTGGCATCCTTCTTACCACAGTGTGCTGTCATCTGCTTTCCCCCTGCTCAACTTGGCCTTCAGATGGAGATGGCCAATGACATTAAGTGGTGGTGCTAGGGTAGGGTGTCATCTCCCCTGGGGGCAAGACCCAAAGGTGGAGGATGTTGCTCATTACCACATTAGCTCATCAGAGACAGGTCAGCCAAATCGAAAAACCTTTGCACAGATGAAGCAATTGGTGACTGCTGCATTTCAGTGATGCTTTATGTATTTTATTGAGGTCTTGTATGTGTTTTTGGTGAGAGGGTGGATCCAGATGTCTAGACTATCCTAGTCTTAGAAATAGGAAACCTCTCAGATTTCCTACTGTGTGACTTTGGATAAGCCAATCTCTGGGCCTGAGTTTCCCTGTCTTAAGGTAAAGCAAGAGAGTTGCCAGGCTGCTCTCTGCCCCAAGGTACACCACTCCTGCCCCGTGGTCTCTTGGCCTGTGCCTCCAGCTGCGTATTTCCGAGGGCTCCTGCCCTGCTGGCACCTTGACCACATTCCCCCTCTGCTTCAGTACTGCCCTCATAGCTGCCATGGGCTCTCTTTCCTTGGTGGCACCTCCTCTGCCCCTCCCCAGCCTCTCAAAATTGGCCATACACCAACTTGACTCAGAAGACATCTGTCCTCTCTCAGAGCTGAGGTCAGTGCCTTAGTGATAACAGCCAAGACAAATATGCATGATAAGACCTGATCCAACACCACAAACAAATGCAAGCATTTGAGGGTGATGCTTACTGGGTCAAAGAGCTCCAAAGGGTCTCAGAGTCTGGATCCTGGAGGATCCCCCTGTGGTCCCCTTTTGCTCTATCTGGGCCCCCTCCTCTCACCTTAGTGTTTGCTGAGAGACACAGCATTAGGAGGCCACAATTTGCCTGGGATAGGGTTGAGAGAACCTCTTGGGTTGAGGGTCTCAGGTTGAGATACCCTCTCAGGGTCTTACCAAGCTAGCGTCCAGCACCTACCTCCCAGCCTCTGGTTTACGGCATGGCTGACTCTCACTGCTGGTGCCCAAACGTGGTATAACCCAAAGGAGGCAACATATGGAGAAGTGGGCACTACTTTATGATCCCCATTTTACATCAGGGAAACTGAAGCTCTGCAAAGTTAAGTCATTGGAGTTTGACTTGGTCTGATTCCAAAGTATACTCCGTTCTCTAACTAGGCTTACTTCCGGCTACTCATTTAACCTGTTCAATGCTGTTTCCCCATTTGTAAAAAAGAGAAATATACACGTCCTGCTTGCCTCAAAGGGCTATTGTGACAATCATTTGAAATAACTGATAGAAAAAGCACTTTTAAAATTGGTATGATGCAAGTTAAATGATTCCCACACCTATCTATAGATATGACATCTATGCATATTTATGATGTTGGAGCTGGCCACAACTTAGCATCTGATCTAATCATCTGATTTGACTGGACATGAAACTGATCTCAAAGCTGGGTGGCTGCAGAGCCAGGACTAGAGTTTATGTCTTTGAGTTTCTGTTCCAGGGCTCTTTCCCCAAGGGGACTTGAGGAGCCATCAGGGCTGGGCAGAAGCAGTGCCCCTGCTTCTGTGGCACTTCTGTGCATTTTCCTTCCTCCCCCATCCCTACTGAGTTCTCTAGGCCACAAGGAACCACTGAAAATTTGGGTGCAGCGAGATCTGGCCCCAGCAAGATGACCCTGCAGCAGTGTGTGCAACAGCTGGCTGCCAGGGAGCCTTGGCCAGCGCAGGCAGCAGCGGAGGCAGAAGAAAACACCATTGGGGGTACAATCTGCTGAACACAACAATTTTTTTCAAGGGTGGGCAGTGGGAGATGAGAAGCAGCAAAAGACATTCTGGAATTCCGAGACCAAGTCATAGGAGGAACAGTGGTACCGTGAATAGAAATGAAGGACTTAAAAGGAAGGGGCAGTTTTTGGAAGGGACGATGATGATGTCAGTTTGGGGCCAGAAACAGTGAGGGTTAGACCTGGATAGGTCCCAGAGCACATCTGGTGCGACCTCTCCCAGAGCACATCTGGTACGACCTCTCCCTTGCCCTGAGAAGGCTGTATTGTCTTTGACCTGCTAGCAGGAAGCTCAGTTTTGCATGTGCAAGAGCTGACTAGAAATCTGCTCTGGCCCTGGGAAAGGTCTGTGGATGTCCATTTGAGATGCAGTCATCTCCCTAAAGGAGAAAATACCGAGTAAGCCAAGGGCCCAGAGCATTTGGAGGGGAAGACGAGGAGGGGGAAGGAGGAGGAGGAGGGGGGAGGAGGGGGAGGGGGAGGAGGGGAACAGGGAGGAGGAGGAGGGGGAAGGGAGGAGGAGGGGGAAGGGAGGAGGAGGGGGGAGGAGGAGGGGGAAGGGAGGAGGAGGGGGAAGGGAGGAGGAGGGGGGATGGGGGGGAGGAGGAGGAGGCAGAGGAGGAGAAGGGGAAACAAATGGAGGAGGCAGGAAGGGGGTTGGTCCAGCAGCAAACTGGGAACTGTGCATCGTCAGAGAATCCGAAAGCAAGGCATTTCAGGACATCAGCCGGCTGGATGCCTCGAAGAGGTCTGAGAAGGCACGGCTGGACTTGCTGACCTTTCAGAGAGGGTTCCAGAAGGCTTGATGGGAGCAGGCCAAGAGGGCTGCTTTCAGGGTCTGGGGTTTGTGTTCCAAGACTCAATCTATCATGGAAAGATGGAGGGGCCAGACTTATCTCCATAAGCGCCAGTGTCTTCATCTGAAAAGACAGAGTAACAATACCCACCCTAAGCCTTGTCACGAGGATGAGGCTAGGAGGAAGAAGGATGAGAATCACCACCTACTGAATGCTTCCTCAGCCCCAGACAGCGTGCAAATGCTTTCGTCCATTGTTTGAAAGTCCTTTGCACACCTAAATTGATAAGCCAATCAGAAGGATTGTTATCTTTACGATTAGAATCAGAGAAGATTGCAATGATCTGAGAAATGGATGGGACAGAAAGTAGACCCAGAGGCCAGGCACAGTGGCTCACGCCTGTAATCCCAACACTTTGGGAGGCCAAGGTGGGAGGATTGTTTGAGTCCAGAAGTTCAAGACCAGCCTGGGCAACATAGTGAGACCCTGTGTCTGCAAAAACTTAAAAAATTAACCAGGCATGATAGTGCGTGCCTGTAGTCTCAGCTACCAGGGAAGCTGAGGTGGGAGGATTGCTTGAGCCTGGAGGTCGGGGCTGCAGTGAGCTGTGATTGTGCCACTGCAGTCACCCTGAGTGACAGAGCAAGACCCTGACTGGAAGGAAGGAAGGAAGGAAGGAAGGAAGGAAGGAAAAAAAAAAATAGACCCAGAGAGAGCTATTCATTCACAAAATTTGACAATGAATGGACTGCGATAGATAGGGGTGATGGCTTGAGAAAGACACAACTCAGATTTTTTAAACAATGGTTGATAAGGATTATTTATCAACCAAGGAAAGGAAGAGATGGAAGAGGCCAGGAAAGGTATTCTGCTGGTCCTTTGCCCACCAGGTTCTCCGTGTCAGTGTCATAGTCCCTCTCGTGCCCCTGCTGGCTGCTGGGTGGCTGAAGGATGCCTTTCACTTTCACTCTTCCTCTAACCAGCCAGTCTCTCTTCTCCCATGACCCTGAGAGTCTCCCAGCAGACCTCAGACTCCTTGTGAGGACAAGATGGAAAGCCTTCTTCACCCATTCAGTGGGGATTGGTGGCATGGACTCCAGCCCACCAGGCCCTGTCTCCCAAAGCATGCCCCCCACCCAGTCCAGCCTTTCACCCACTTGGCTGCCTGAAAGAGTCTGGGCTCCAAGCCACCCAGGCCAATCTCTTTTGTCCCTGATCAAATAGAGTACGATGATCACAACAAGGTCCTGGCAAGATCCCCAGGAAGCTGCAGTCCTTGGCGCTGCTTGGGGATGGAGGGTGGGAGGATTCTGTGGGGCAGGAGAAAGCCATGGGAACCTCATTACCCTCTGAGATCAACCCTTTTCCCAAGTGCCTTTGGGGTCGGATGGATACTACGGGGTTTTCTCTGGGCAGACTGTCTCTGGACAGTCTCATCAGTCTCTCCAAGCAGAGAGAGCAAGAAATAAGACAGGAGCAGGAGTCAAGACCAGCTTGGGCAACATAATGAGACACTGTCTGTACAAAAAATAAAAAAATTAGAGGGCAGGGGCCGAGTGTGGTGGCTCATGCCTGTAATCCCAGCACTTTGCGAGGCCGAGACGGGCAGATCACGAGGTCAGGAGATCGAGATCATCCTGGCTAACACGGTGAAACCCCATCTCTACTAAAAATACAAAAAAATTAGCCGGGCGTGGTGGCAGGCGCCTGTAGTCCCAGCTACTCAGGAGGCTGAGGCAGGAGAATGGTGTGAACCCAGGAGGCAGAGCTTGCAGTGAGCTGAGATCGCGCCATTGCACTCCAGCCTGGGCGACAGAGCGAGACTCCGTCTCAAAAAAAAAAAGAGATGAGGACAGGGAGGCACATGGCAGTCTCTGGTGTGGGGTCAGCCCCCTAAAGTTCTCTCTTAATTCAGGCCTCCCCTCCCCTCTCCTCGAGCACTGCCCTCATCTTTGAACGCATCGCTGTTCCACAGTTTCTCCCCTACATCCCAGTCCAGCCCCAGCCTCTGGAGTTATCTTTCTACACCATGGATCTGATCACAGTACACATGCTTTACGGATGTCCAAGCCTCCTCCATAGTCAAGTCCTCCCTTCTTACCCCTTAGTGAGGCAGCTGGGGCTTTTCCCAATTTGAGCCCCATCTACCGCTGGCCTCATTAGAGCCGTTCTTTGAACTTCATTCATTCATTTGTGTCTTCAACACATGTTTTTATGTTTTTTCAGGACCTACCCTGGCTAGTGCTGTGGTGGGAGCCGCTGGGGACCCCAGGCCCTGGCCGGTCCACGCTTCTCAGCCACCCTACACAGGCCACCCATATGTGCTTCCTTTTAGGGCCTGAACCTTCAAAGCCTCCTCTCTGAGATACTCCCTGGTTCTGCCTTTCAGATATCACTCCTTGCTCCGAGCTCCACACCCTTTACAAATGTTCATTAAAGTTATCTATATGGTGTTAATCCATTTCTGAAAAAATAATTTTCTTGGTTCCATTTCCGTCAACGTTTGACAGGCATCAAGGCCACCGTACTCTCTGGAGGTCTTGCTTCATCCTCTTATCTTGTACCGAAGGCCTTTGTTTGGGATGTCTGCTCCCACTCAAAGACAGAGAGGCCTTGCTGTCTTTATGTCTGCAGTTTGTGGAGTGAATGAGGGATGCTCAGGGCTGACACCAGCATGAAATGCGATGGGAGAGGTTGGGGACTGTGTGAATGTGAGGAAAGGGAGCCCGTCTGCCCCCCCAAGTACAACCCCACCAGTTGGGCAGAGTGATCCCCCCCCCACCCCTGCATCCCTGTGAAGTTTAGATAGGGCAGGGCCCGTTTGACCATCTCTCTCAATCTCAGGCTCTCCATTTTCAAGTGAGATGTAATAATATGGGTTCTGTTTACCTCTCAGCCTGTGATGAGAATCTAATGATTAGGGTGTGCTAGCACACAGGCACCTGTAAATCCCACTGAAATCTGAGGGCCCTATAACTCCTCTAGTGATTCCCAAGCCTCGTGCACCCCACCCGCTCTGTTCATCCTTACTTCCCACTTGTCCCGTTAGCCCTCCGGATGCAGTCAGGCCCATTTCCCCAGGACGCCAGGCACTAAGCCGCCCCATCCAGCTGGGGTCTGAGGGGCCTGCCTCTCGCCCCACGCCTAAAAGACTTAACCCTCTCCCTATCCCTTTGATACGGCAGTCTTTATTTCCTGGAGTCTGTACAACATCACTGCCCAATGATGTGTCTGCTTCTATGATTCCCAAAGAGACTGAGCTTACTGAGACCAGGGCAAGGACCGCGCAAGTTCCTCGTCGCCCCCTTCCTCTGCCTTCCCCTCTCTTCCCCCTCACCGCAGCCATGGAGCCCAGCCCAAGAAAGCAGAGCAGAGGTTCCGCAATTCTTTTCTAAGATTGTCTGATTAGAGGGTTCAAAGCCCTCTAATCCAAGGCCGGCTTGTGTCTCTAGGGAGGTTGCAGAAAGGCGCCAGAATGTGGATGGCGCGGACAATGTGGGATACTGGAGTCTCGACTGCCGCGCGCCAAGGAAGCGCGTCACCTAGCCAAGAGGGCCCTGGAGTTGAGTGCCCCGCAGCCCGCCGGTCCACCCGCCAGGACGCTTGCTGGCACCCTGGTGGCCGCGCCGGCTTTGTGCCGGCATCAGGTGCAAACCCCCAGAGCGCCGGGCGTGCGCGCACGCGCCCCGGGGAGCGCGGAGCCCAGTCGTCGCCCCCACCCGATCTCCTCTAGGATCTCCTCCGGCGCCCGGGGCCGGAGAGTGGGGGAGGGAGGAGGTCGGACACGTAGCCTGCCTCGCAGCAGGGCTCGACTCCACGCGGGAGGGCGGGGGAGCCGGGGACCCGCCGCTCCAGCCCGCTGGCCTTCGAAAGATCCTCCTGGGCCAATGGCAGGCGGGGCGACGCGACCCGATTGGTGCAGGCGCTCTGCTGATCGCTGTGGAAACCCGGGCGGCGGGGAACGCGGGAGGATGTGGAACCCGAGGCGGGGGGAGCCGGAGGGGCGGGCAGAGGAGGTGTCGAGGCCCTGAGCTCCCGGGGAGTTTTTACTGGAGGCAAAAGTCCATAGCGGGCGGGCTGAGGGAGGGGCGGAGGAAGGGGACCGCTTGGGGGCACTGGGAAGCCAGGGATCCTCCGCCAGGAAGGCAGGGACACTCCCGAGAGCAGGCGAGGAGGCTGGGGGAGGGGGCGCGGTGGGAGGAGTAGGAGAAGACAAAAGCCGAAAGCGAAGAGGGCCCGGGCTGCACACACCGGCTGGGAGGCAGCCGTCTGTGCAGCGAGCAGCCGGCGCCGGGAGGCCGCAGTGCACGGGGCATCACAATCGGCAGGCAGCATGGGGAAGGGAGGGAACCAGGGCGAGGGGGCCGCCGAGCGCGAGGTGTCGGTGCCCACCTTCAGCTGGGAGGAGATTCAGAAGCATAACCTGCGCACCGACAGGTGGCTGGTCATTGACCGCAAGGTTTACAACATCACCAAATGGTCCATCCAGCACCCGGGGGGCCAGCGGGTCATCGGGCACTACGCTGGAGAAGATGCAACGGTAAGGGTCTGGGGGCGCCCCAGCCACCCTTCTCTGCTGCAGGCGGAGTCAGGATCCCTGGCTCCCCGGGCGCCAAACAGACCTCTGGCGCTGAATGGAGCTTGGGACGTCCTGTAGGGAAGGAAAGTGCATCTATTGCACTCGTGCCCCCTCCCCAATCCTCCTCCTCCTCTGGGCCGACTGGGGTGGAGACCGGATCTGGGACCCGGGGAGGCGGCGCTGTGGTGAAGGTCCCAGCGGTGGAGAACAGGGCAGCATCTACCGCACGCGCCGGGACCCACGCGTCCTCCCCTTCCTCGGGGTTTGTCCGGAGGCAGGGAGTCCCCAAAGGGGGCGCTCGGGCCAGACGGCTTTGGCGCCCCCAGCGGGGAAGATGGCCGCCCCTGCGCGCCGCTGAAAGGAGCGGGTGCGCAGGCAGCCAGGTGTGGAACTCGGAGCTTGTCCCGCACTCTCCATCCAGACTAGGTGGCGAGAAGGAAAGCTCGTCCCCGGCAGGGGATCACTCCTGCTGGGACTCTTGTCTAAGAAGTTCCTCAATGGCCGCCTGGGAAAAACCGCCCAGTAGCTCGGGTTCCCACGCTCCAGGGATTATCTAGACTCACCCCAAGCTCGAGCCGGCCTTCTTGGGGACCGGCGTCGGGGATGGGTGGAAGGAGAACGGCCTGGGGTTTGCAAAGCCCAGGTCGAGTGAGGCCTTGAGCCGGTGGATTTAGCAGCACTAGACTGGCTTGGCAACAGGTCCATCTGCACTCGAGGTTACTCTCGGGCGTTCAACTCAATGGCTCTCTGTTTTTAAATCCTGCCAAGAACGCCCTTCCCTCATCTTGCACTCCTAAAGGTAGAGGGCCTCTCTGGAGCCATGGCTGCCCACCTTACCCGCACCAAATGCGTGGCTCAGTGATTACCCCGCACCAGCTGCCCACACCGGGGACCCCAGTCTGAAATCCTGGCATTTATTTAAAGGTGCAGCTGGTATCTCATGGATTCGAATGGGACAGAGGGAAAAGAACAGGGGAAAGGAGGGAAGAAAGGGCGGCTCTTGGAAGTAGTGAATTGGATGCAGAGAAAAAAGGTCTGATGGGATACAGAAATCGGGGAAAGTGAATAGGAGAGAGGCAGAAAGGAGGGATGAACTTGACGTAGATCATTCCACCTGGAGGTCTAGGATGCCCCGAACTGTTGGTGGGCTTTTGCTCTCTAAGCTGTGTAGGCCCGACCCTTAACTTCCCCACCTCTTACATCTCATAGAGACAGGCCTAGGGGAAGGCCAGACCAGGCCGCCATAACCCAAGCTGGACGATGGACAGGTGGTATGGGCCAGCAGGGCCAGGGCTTATCTAAGATTGGGAAGGTCAGCGATATTGAAATTCCCTACAGCTTTCAGCCCCATCCTGTTCTACTTGCTTGTGGACATTGCTTAAGCCCAGTGGGTTTGTGATGCTATTTAGAACTTAGGTGGGTATGTTTCATGTACCTTCAGCGCGATCTCACCTGGACAGCCCAGTGAGGAGGTTGGGTAAAGGTAATTCCTAAGTAAAGGACCTTCTGGATCCTGGCTGGGATCTTTCCACTGTATGTTGCTGGACTTGGGCTGGTCTGTTTCTGATTTCATAGGTAAATTGTAGAAGGTTCTTGTCCTGTCTAGGCCCTCACCAAAAAGTTTCCAGAAGGAAAAGTCAAATAAGATGAATTTGGTCTGATTATTCCACATTGTTAAACATATTTTCTTATGTGAGCGCTTAGTCTGGCAATTGCCTTGACCTTTCTGGTTTAATTACCATATCAGATTGATTTATTTCTTCCTTGTTCTGGATGTTCTCAGTGCTTACCTGACCTTAACACTGAGTTCCCTCCAAAAATCAGTGCTCACATTTCTCCTAGCAGAGGACTAGGATGCCCTACTCTTCCCTGACCTTTCTCTGTCTCATAAAAATGTAATAGTCTCTTCATTTCTGGTCCTGCTCCAGTGCTTTCTGTATAACTTTCATGGACTATAAATCTGGTATCTTGGATGTTAGTTGCTTTGTTACTCTCATAAGCTAGAGTGGGAGCCAACCTGGGCTGCAAACAGATCTAGAACTGAAGAAAGATGTCATTACTGGGCTCATCCACTAAGTGTTTTCACTTGACTGAGCCCCAGCTCCTCATCTATAAGGTACACCTGTACCTGTTTCAACGAGATTGATTTGTGGCAAAGCACCCAGCAACTGTAACCACTAGATGAATGCAATGGGGTGTTATCAGGCAAACGGGAATAAGAACAAAGATTATGAAACAGCTAGAATGGAAAGTATGCAAAGAGGAATTTGGAAGAAAAAATTTAAATCTATGCTAGCTTTATTTGGTGTAGCAACACGTAAAAGCAATCCCTGTCCCCAGAGCTTCCTGTTTTCTAAAATAAGACTTTTGGGGCATGAAATACATGAACTGGGGATACGAAGTTGAATGATGGTGACGGTGGAGTGAGCAGCTGGGTTCTTTTTGTTTTGTTTTGTTTTTTTTAAACTGTGCAGGACCAGGTTGGAAAAAGGCCTTGAGCAGCATGGGGTGGGTGGGGCATGTGGAAAGGGGACCTAAAGAGAGAGGCAGGAACAGCCTACTGAAATCCAGAGACCCTTGCCTAGTCTGTTGAGCAAGTGGCTTTGCCCCTTGGGGTGACGGTTTGTCCCCCAGAGCATGAGGAGTGACAATTTATGGACGAGGCACAGTCTGGGGAGGGACTGATCAGAAGACAGGTTGGATTCCCTGGAACATTCCCAGGCAATGTTCTGAGCCCGTCACAGTGCAGTCATTCCTAATACAAGGCTGGAAACAGGTCGGAAGTCAAGGAAGCCATTCTCGGGACAATCAGCGGCCTCAATGGGGCATTTTCTTTTTTCTGAAGAGCAAAAGATCCAGGTAGTCAGGATCCATCTCCCTAGAAGGATGGGGCAACTGTTACGTGGTCCTGCCACAGAAGCTAAACCCTGGCCTTGCTTATAATAATACAGGTTGCTTGATTTTTGCAGCTTACAAAACACATTCACATGTATCACCTCATTTTGTACTCAGATCAGCCCCGTAGGCATCTCTCATTGCTCTGAGATATCAAACCTGGCTCAAGTGACAGTGCTTAGACTTAAACTCAGGATGTGACCTCAAGTCCTCCCAGCTCACCTTCCTTCCTTTCCTGTTTCTACCTCTGATCTCTTCCCTTTGGTACTGCGGTGCTTCTCTCGCCTTTTCCTTCCTGTGGGCAAAAGGGACCCTCACCCACGCCCTAAGAGCGTGTCTGCTCTTTTCACAGCAGTCCCACCACTGCAGAAATGTTCATCTTCAGCAACAATTCATCAAACATTAATTGAGTGTCTCCATGGCTCTGAGTTGGGCCCAGACACAAAGATGAATTATTCACAGAGACCTGAAGCTGTGGGATGTGCTCCCCCTGCTCTCTCTCTCAAGCTGGGGCTTGGATCTGGACCCTCTGTGTCTAGACATCAGCCCCCTACCCCTAGCCCTTGTCTCAGCAACTGTTCCTGCCCCATCTGCATTGGTGACCTCTTAGAATCAAGGGAAGGTGAGAAGAGACCAGAGATTTGTTCCACCTTTCAACCTGCTCCTATGTTGTTCTTGTGAAAACGCAACAGATCTAAACTGGAACTCTGGCCTCCTTTGCACGGGGCAGGAGGGTTGTAGTATTTAGAGGCAGGGGACCTGGGTTCCAGCCCCAGCTTTATGAATTCCCAGGCCTGGAGGGCAGCTCCATCTTCCCAGCTGAGATCTGGGTGGGAGCTGTCCAATTCCTGTGGCTGAAGCCTCAGCATCCCCAGGAAGCAGTTCTGAGATGAAAGTGGTGAATGGCATCAATTTCTTCATGCCCAGGTTGCCTTTGTAGGGGCCTGTCTGCTGTGCAGCCCTGCCCTTCTGCCCTCAGGGTAGTGCGTGGACCCTGTGTTATGGGGGAGACTCTCACTGCGGGGCTGTTTGGCCACAGAGCACTGCCCCACCAGCCTCCATTGCTTCTTTCCTTGGAGGGGACATTGGTATAGGGGCTTCCTGCCCTGCCTGCATCTCTCTGCTGCAGAAAGGAAGTCAGCGTCCCTGTCTCGCTCTTCATTTCCACTGGAGAACGCGAGGGTCCCTCCTGTGCATCTCCACACTCTCAGATCACTTGTTCCATAAAGTTCTGGTCCGCAGGGCTGCCACCTACTGCACTGTATGCCCTGCGCTTGCCTGTGCTGCACTTCCCAAGTCCTAGGCAAAGTGCCCAGTTGTGCAGCATTCGATCAGAGATTAGCCTTGCTTCCCAGGGGACATGGGCACAGCCATAAACAAATCCTGGCACCAGGTGCTCAGTGGATGGCGAGCAACTGTGAGTTGTACCCGGAGTGGGGCAGGGGCAGGGAAAATGTCCCTGTGGGGAAGTTGACTGGCATCAGAGCTGGGCGATGGCACAAGCAGGAACTGGCAAAGAGCGAAGTGTGACATGCTCTTCAGAATCTGGGTGTTCTGACCTCCCCACCTCACACACCTGCCCTGCTGAGGCGGGTGCATCTCTGCTTTCTCCACCTGTTTACCAATCCTTTCTCTTCCCCATGCCCCGGGTCCTCTTCCTGAAAAGTCTCTGGCTTCTCTCCTGTTACATGACGATAGAGCCTGGTTCCAATTCTTGGTCCAAAGACAATGTTTGGGTTGGCCCTCCCTTGCCTTGAATCCTGGTCTGCCTTATACCTGCCAGATATTTCTGTAACCCGGCAGGTCCTGGGAACTTCTGCCTGCGTGTGAGACACGTTTATGGCAATGTGAAGGGAGAGACAAAATATAATCAACTCTCAGGGAGGAGGACGCTCATGTTGAGGGAAGCCTTTGTATGAATAGCAGGCAATGCTCAAGGTAGCCACATGTGACTCAAACTTCTCAGCTCATTCCCGAGTGTGATAGTGGGCAGGTGGCTCTGCCAACCTACGCTTCATTTCTTATCTCTAAAAAAAGGACCTGCCTCACGAAGTTTGGTAAAGATTCCTGGCCGATGTATGCAAGCCACTCCCATGGCTCCGTGGCTCGCCTGTGTCACCTCAGCAGGTGACAGCTGTAGCAACAACCAGCGTGGGGATGCTGGAGAAGGCTTTTGGTGTTCCAGAGGCAGAAGCCAAGTTGTGTGAAACGCGGAAGAGGACAAGTGCCTGATCATGACTGCACAGTGGGAAAGTATGAGATCAGAGTGTGTGCAGCTGTGGGGTCCTGGGTCCATTCATTCCCTCGTGAGCCATCTTATTAGGCCCCATTACAGGCACTGGGTTTATTGCAGCGAACAAGACAGGTGCAGGCCTTCCCAACCGGGGCTTATGCTCCAGCGGGAGACACAGGCCATAAACAAGTGAGTATGTCATGCGGTCTGATGACGAACCTTGATGACTGCTATGAAGATCTAACAGGGCAATGACCCAGGGAAGGCCCAGGGCTGGGAGAGCTCTTTTGGATGTGATGTTGGGAAAAGCCTCTTGGAGGGTGATGTTGAGGCTGAGTCCCGAATGGAGGCAGCCCTGGTGTGGAAAGGAGTGTGGTATGTTCAAAGGTGGTCCACACCAGGCCTGCTTGGAAAGTTGCCATATTGACCATGGGCAAGGAGCTGATCCAACAGACTGCTCGGTTTTCTGAAACAGCAGGAAGTGTGTGGCACGTGAGAAAGGAGTCCTTAGAGGCAGATGGACCTGGATTTGATCCTGGCTCTGCCACCTGGAGCCCAGGACTTTGCCTCCTTGTGCTCCTGCATCTTCATCTCAAAAGTTGGGGCTTGAAGCCTAAGGGAGTAACATGAACAACACTCCTGGCTCCCTGCCTGGCGCATGCCCATTACTCCCGGGCTCAGGGAGATGAGGCTGCCCGAGAGCCCTCTGGAAATGGCAACCAAGGTCAAGGCAGGACTCTGTCATCTGTCTGCTCCCTTGGAGCTGGAACCTAGACTGCAGGGTTCGGGTGTGGGGAGGCAGCAGGAGCAGAGATGAGTCTATTTGCAAGCCACTGAGTCTTGCCTTTCAATGAGGCAAGAGGAATCCATTAGTTATCAGCCACTGCAGCTGCTTCTCAGGAAACTGCCTTACCAGGGACTTCCTGTTCATTTCTCAAAGGCCGTGGTGTGATGTGAGGAGGACCAATGAAGGGGCTTTTTCAGGCCCAGCCCTGGGCCCTGACTTTGGCAGCTCCTCCAGGCCTCTCCCAGGGCCTTGCTCATTTTGCATAGGCGGCTGAGGCTCTGGTGGGGACTGATCACCCCACCCAGAGCTGGCAAAGCTGGTCACCACTGCAACCTGGGGCTCCTCCCTGCCCGCACCCTGGGCCTCCTCCCTGCCTGCCCTCTGGCCCTCCTCCCTGCCTGCCCCCAGGGCCTTCTACTTGCCTCCCCAGGGCCTCCTCCCTGCCTCCCCAGGGCCCTGGAACAGCACATCTCTTTTCCCTGAAAATACACTTGACCTGATCCTCTGCTACCATCCCTTTTCTGCTTGGCTAGTAGGTCACAGGCATTTTTTTAAAAAACCGTGGGCCCAGTTTTCTCCTGCACCAAGTGTTGCTTTGTCAGTCTGTTCTAGACACAAATAGAACAAAGACCAAGCAAAGGACTTGATGCCAGGGATTCAGTAAGGTGATGATGGGAGACTGGCAGTTACCCTTGGGAGATCCTTACGTGTGGGGGTGAAAAGATTTCCAGGAGTGGTTAGCACTTTCTCCACCTCCCCCCAACGCTTTTTTTTTGTGTGTGTGTGATGGAGTCTTGCTCTGTTGCCAGGCTGGACTGCAGTGGCACGATCTCAGCTCACTGCAATCTCCCACCTCCCTGGCTAAAGCAATTCCCCTGCCTCAACCTCCCAAGTAGCTGGGATTACAGGTGTGTGCCACCATACCCGGCTAATTTTTTTTTTTTTTTTTTGTATTTTTAGTAGAGACGGGATTTCACCATGTTGACCAGGCTGGTCTCAAACTTCTGGCCTCGGCCTCCCAAAGTGCTGGGATTACCGCACCCAGCCCCCTCTTCTTTTTAATTTTGAAATTTTCCCAACATCCAGAAATGTTGAAAGAACAAGCAAACACCTGTGTATCCTCAACCAAGATTCACTAGTCTTAACGTTTTGCCACATTTGCGTTTTTCCTCTTCACACATGTGCAGTTGCCTTTTGAAAATAAGCTGCGTCATTACGTGATCACATCCCTAAGGTCTTCATCATTTCCGAAGACAAAGGAAGAGATGCTCTAACATCATCACAGTATCTTTGTCACATTTAAGAAAATTAATAGTAATTCCTTGAAATGATCGAATATCTAGTCCATATTCATTTTTTCTCATTCAACCCCTGAAAAACCTGGTATAACTTATTTTTTTCCTTCAAGTGAGAGCCTTTCACATTAAAGAATTGCAGGATGTTGTTTTGTTTGTTTGTTTGTTTGTTTTTTGAGACAAAGTCTCACTCTGTCGCCCAGGCTGGAGTGCAGTGGTGCAATCTTGGCTCACTGCAACCTCCGCCTCCTGGTTTCAAAGGATTCTCGTGCCTCAGCCTCCTGACTAGCTGGGATTACAGGCGTGCGCCACTACACCTGGCTAATTTTTGTATTTTCAGCAGAGGTGGGATTTCACCATGTTGCCCAGGCGGATCTCAAACTCCTAACTTCAGGTGATCCCCCTGCCTCGGCCTCCCAAAGTGCTGGGATTATAGGCATGAGCCACTGTGCCCGTCCTGTTTGCTTTTTGAGACAGGGTCTCACTCTCTTGCCCAGGCTGGAGTGCAGTGACACCGTCATTGCTTATTATATCTTCCTGCCTCAGCCTCCCAAGTAACAGGAGTTATTGGTGCAGGCCACCACGCCTGGCTAATTTTATTTATTTTTAGTAGAGACAGGGGTCTTGCTATGTTACTCAGGCTGGTCTTGAACTCCTGGCCTCAAGTGATCCTCCTGCCTCTGCCTCCCAAAGTGCTGGGATTACAGGCACGAGCCCCTGTGACCGGTCAAGAGTTGCAGTTTTTATATCATTTTAGTCTCTTTTAATCTAGACTATGCTTCCATACTTTTTTTTCCCACAAACTTGTATTTTTTTCCCCAGCTATATTGACTTTTCTGATTGCTTCTCATGGTGGAGTTTGACTGGTTTGCCAATCCTACCAATGTCTGGGAGCTTGATTTGATGCAGATTAAACAGTGTTCACCACTGGGACATTCTATTGCATCCCCTCAGGGGTGCCTGGTGCTGGCTCATCTCTAACAGAAATACTAGATTTTTTATGAGATAATTCATGTAATATGCATAATATGTATAGAAAAAAGCTGGAAGGAAAAATGCTAAAATATTAGCAATAATGATCACTTTCTGGGTGATATTTATTTTCCTCTTTATTCTGCTGTGCCTTTTCTAACTTGGCCAAAACTCAGCACATTTTTACTTTATAATTGGGAAAAAAAGATTAAAATGTGTATCATTATAGCAGTGTTAGAGTTTGGAAAGTAATGAAAATAAAGCAAGGCATAATCCAACTACCTTAACGTGTCATGATAGCCTAGATCCTCCTAGGCTTTTTTTCGGGAATGCTTTTTACATAATTCTGTGTTTATTTTTTTGTTTACTTTATCACAGCACATTTTCAGTGCCATGGTCATATTTGGTCTTGTCCTTTTCATTGATAACCCTGGACATGTAGGTGAGGAACTGATAAGAGATGGTGGGTGGTGCGGTTTGTGCACCATGCAAGGCACTCAGCCCCCGAGCAGTCAAGGCTCAAGTTCTCCCTGAGCCCCGTGTCTGCTTGGTGCGCCTTCCTGGAGGGTCACCATTTCCCGACCTGCCCAAAGGCAGCCTATGCATCTTTTCACAAACCCCTGGGGAGTTTAGCATGCCTGCACCAGCACAGAAGCCCAGGTGGCTATTGCCATTGGTGCTGGGCACTGAGGGCTCTGTCCTGGAAAAATGCTGGAGACGGTATTTGGGGCCAGATCACAGGAGACCCCGTTTGGTGTCTGGGTGCACACATGGAGCTGTTGCTGGTGAGCACTGTCCCCCTTGGGGCCCGAGAGGAGACAGAGGTTGGGTCTCAGCCTCACCACTGCCCTCTGCTCTCCAGGATGCCTTCCGCGCCTTCCACCCTGACCTGGAATTCGTGGGCAAGTTCTTGAAACCCCTGCTGATTGGCGAACTGGCCCCAGAGGAGCCCAGCCAGGACCATGGCAAGAATGTGAGTCAGGCTTGCAACCTGGGTGGGGGTGGGGACGAGGCTGGGGTGGCTGGGAGTCTGAGAGAGGCTCCCCTCACCCCAGGACCAGTAACTGGGGCTGAGGCAGGGGTGCTTTTGTCCTGGAGGAGACACTGTGGATCACCTGTGGTCAGGGAGGGCCTCAGAGCCTCCCTGGGAGCCGGGATTTGACAACAGCTAGTGGCGTCTCCTCCCTCCTGGCCAGTTTCATTTTTCTTCTCCTCCATCCCTTTCCAGAAAGGTGCCGGGTGACAATCTAGGAGAAAGACAGGACAGAAACACTGAAAAATGTCATTTGATGACAAGAGTGGCTTTGGGGTGTGTGGTCCGGGGCTCCTCTTTGAGAAAGAATGACCATTCCCTGGTCATCTGTTCATTGTCTGCGGGTCAGACGCCCCCCTGAGTGCTGGGCTTCCAGGACAGCAGTGTGTGAAAATAGCAACCCCTGAGGTCTCATGGGCTGTTTTGTCCAACAATGAAGTCCCCATGTAAATGGTGGAGCGGTGTATAGGAGGAACTTGGGACAGGAGGCAGGGGCAGGGCAGGACGGGGAGGAGAGTTGTTACAAGGAGAGGAGTGGTACCCACAGGCCGTGACCAGGGTGGTCATGGAAGTCTCACCCTGGCCTCAGCAAGCTCTTCCTCCTCTTGTTGCCAGTCTGGGCTGGACTCCTCTGCTTAGCAGAGCCAGGCCAGGACCAGGGTCTCTCCTGGCCTGGACTCTTGGCCAGTCCCCCACCGCCCCCATTGCCTCTGGCTTTCCTGATGAGCTGCAGGCTACCCTGCAGGGCCTCCAGAGGCCAATGCCCCTCCTCTCACCTTTCCCTCCATGGCACATGAGCTCACCTGCCCCGTACCCATGCCAGCCCATGCTTGTCCCCTCCTGCCTCCTTCGCAAGTGGGTCCATCTCCCACTCTCACCCCCAGCACCTCCTGGCCTGCAGCTTCTCCAGCTTTGCTTGTCCTGCCCTGTAGCTCCCTCCTCCATGGCCTTGCTCCTCGGCTCTGTCCACTGCTCTCCCTTTCTGCTGCAGATCCTGCACCACTTAGCATCCAAGCTCCCACCAGGCACCACCAGAACCACCCTTCACAGCACCCTGGTCATGCCCTGTGGGTACCGCTCCTCTCCTTGTATCCACTCTCCTCACCGTCCGGCCCTGCCCCTGCCTCTTGTCCCAAGTTCCTTCTTCCTCGCAATGCCATTGTGTTCCCAGGGGCCTCCTTGACTCTGCTTTGCCTCCCTGGCTCCACGCGCCCGAGGCTCACAGCCCCCTCCTGCCTGCCTCAGCTCGCCCTCCTGCACTAGTTTGTGTTGCCCCCAACTCAACCCCTCAAGACCCAACAGTGTGCACAGAGCAAGTGATGCTCTGTTGGGTGGTGGAAAATGCAAATTTTCTTTTTCTTTTCTTTTCTTTTTTTTTTTTTTTGAGACGGAGTTTCGCTCCTGTTACCCAGGCTGGAGTGCAGTGACACGGTCTCGGCTCGCTGCAACCTCCGCCTCCAGGTTCAAGCAATTCTCCTGCCTCAGCCTCCCAAGTAGCTGGGGTTACAGGCGCCCATGATCATGCCTGACTATTTTTGTATTTTTAGTAGAGATGGGGTTTCACCATGTTGGCCAGGCTGGTCTCGAACTCCTGACCTCAGGTGATCTGCCTGCCTCGGCCACCCAAAGTGCTGGGATTAAAGTTTTCTTTTTTAAAAAGGTGTGGTTAACCATTTTAGTCATTTGACGTGTACAGTTCAGTGGCATTAAATGAGCACATTTACACTGTTATGTTACCATCATCACCACCCAGTTCTTATCTTCCCCAAATTGAAATTCCACATCCATTAAGCACTCACTCCTCATTCTCCCACCTCTCAGCCCCTGGCAGGCACCATTCTACTTTCTGTCTCTGAATTTGACCTCTCCAAGGACCTCCTGTATATGGAATCATACAATATTTGTGCTTTGGTGACTGGCCTGTTTCCCTTAGCATGATGTCTTCAAAGTTCACTCATGTTGTAGCGTGTGTCAGGATTTCCTCCCTTTTCAAGGCTGAGTAATATTCCATTGCATGGATAGACCATGTGTTGATCCATTCATACATCACGAGATCTTTGGGTTGTTTCTACCTTTTTCCTGATGTGAATAGAGCTGCTATGAACACAGGGTGTACAAAATGCAAGCTTTTGAGTCAAAGCCTTTCTCTGTCACTCTTACCTAGCTGGGACAAATATACAGGCCCCAGGGCTGTGCAGGGCATGTGGTAACAGCAGCTATTGTAGGAACTCCTGGAGGGTCGAGGCTTGTGGCTTGGCCCCCTCTTGCCACAGCTTCTTTGGGTTGTGCATTGGCTGTTGAAACGGCAGCCTGAGACCTATGTTCCCTCCAGAGTGGCTGGTGGCTGACTCCTTTCCCTGTGCTCTTGGTCAACAGTCAAAGATCACTGAGGACTTCCGGGCCCTGAGGAAGACGGCTGAGGACATGAACCTGTTCAAGACCAACCACGTGTTCTTCCTCCTCCTCCTGGCCCACATCATCGCCTTGGAGAGCATTGCGTGGTTCACTGTCTTTTACTTTGGCAATGGCTGGATTCCTACCCTCATCACGGCCTTTGTTCTTGCTACCTCTCAGGTGAGGCGTGACACCCTCACCTCCACCAGCTGACAGAGGCCTGGTGCCTGTTTGCTGAGGCTGTGACAGCATGTGTGACCCTCTCTCCCCAGGCCCAAGCTGGATGGCTGCAACACGATTATGGCCACCTGTCTGTCTACAGAAAACCCAAGTGGAACCACCTTGTCCACAAGTTCGTCATTGGCCACTTAAAGGTAAGTGTCAGCAGCCCTGGGCATCTGTCCTGTTGGACAGCAGTTGAGACAGAGGGACCAGGATTCCTCTCTGCTCAGTGTTCTGAGGCTACAGGGTGACAAGGCAGGTGTGCCTATGCTGAGGGCCATGGTGACTCTCCATTCTGCTGCCTTCCTGAGCCCCGTCTCTGGATCAGGTCCAAACCACAAAGACACAGTGTACTACTCATTATGAAGACAGGCACACACGTTTCTTGTCTGTTGGCTCAGCAGATTGTATTGTTTGATGTTCCTTAGCTAAGGCCTCATCTAACAATCTGTTTTTGTTTGGGAACAGTAAAGTAGCAGTATTTTTTTTTTTTTTTTGAGACAGAGTCCTGCTCTTGTCACCCAAGCTGGAGTGCAATGGTGTGATCTTGGCTCACTGCAACCTCCATCTCCAGGTTCAAGCAATTCTCCTGCCTCAGCCTCCCGAGTAGCTGGAATTACAGGCACCCACCACCATGCCTGACTAATTTTTGTATTGTTAGTAGAGATGGGGTTTTGCTATGTTGGCCAGGCTAGTCTCAAACTTCTGACCTTGTGATCCACCTGCCTTGGCCTCCCAAAGTGCTGGGATTACAGGCGTGAGCCACCACGCCCAGCCTGTAGCAGTCTTTTTTGATGAGTTGGTATGCTTCCTTTCACTGGGGATGTGAGCTCTTTAATACATTGTGCTGGGTGTGGTGGCATGCACCTGTAATCCTAGCCACCCAGGAGGCTGAGGCAGGAGAATTGCTTGAGCCCAGGAGCTCGAGACCAGCCTGGGCAACATAGTGAGACTACCCCCCCCATCTCTTAAAAAAAAAAAAAGAAACACATTATGTTCCTCTCTTCCCCTCAGAAGCCAAGAGGTACAAAGCAGCATTTGAAACAGCAACTATCTTTAGTCTGTGTTTTTGGTGCCCCCATTCTCTCCTTCCTCATCTGGCATTTATGCTTCTATCCTTATTTTAGCCTTCTGTTATATATGAGTCTTTTATCTTAAGCCACTTCAAATATTCTTTGGAAATAAGCGGGGTACAAAAGTAAAAGTCATCCTATAAGGCCTCAGATAGGGGACACCAAACTATGGAATGATCAGCTGGCCCAAAGGACAAAAGTCGTTAGAAGCGCAGGAGTTAAGGAAGTTCCACTCTCACCTCCCCCTAGATAAGGAAGCAGACCACAGGGTCTCAGCACGTTTGTAGAAAGACAAGCTGGAATTGCCAACTGCCTTGTTCCGATCTGACAGGCGTTATCTCCTCAGTTTTGAAAATGAGTCTTTGCCAACTTGCTCTCTGAAATAGACTATCCCCATCCCAGCACGACCCAACAGTACCTGCTTCCTGAGAAAAGCTGGGTCCTAAAGACTCCATCCCTCCACACCCTGGTGAGGGAATAGCTACATGTTGGGTGTAGCTTATCCCCTCTTCCACCCAGACCGCAACGGGGCCCTTGGCTTGCGGGCTGCAGATCCCATTGGCGGCCAACCACCCCGAGCTGGTCACCAGTTTCGCAGTGAGCAGCTTGCCTGGCCCTGAGCCTGAAGTGGCCTGAGAACCTGGTCTCTGTCCAGAATCTCAGGGGCAAAGGGAGAGGGTGCACATAGTGGAGTGCTTTGTTTCATTTTATACTCTTCTCTGTTGGATCAAACCCTCCTCAGTATGGCAAAGTAACATTTAACTCCTGACCCATGTTAGCCCCCACACACTTAACAAAGATGGGCTGTGTCCTGCTTCCAGATTCTGGGCAGGGGCCTGGCAGGGGGTACTGTTCCTGTCCAATTGCCTTCAGCCTTTGAGGGGCCCCAGAGCACGGCTCTTGCATCAGGCGGGAGACGGGGCCAGGACAGAGGACTGGTCTCCACGTAGAATGTGAATGACAGCAAACAGGGTCTTTGGGCTTGGGGATGTGGGCTCCACTCATGGCCCACCAGCCCCCACTGGCTGTGTCCTTGGTGCTGTGTCACAGAGCCAGGCCAAGGACATGGACATGCGGCTCACTCAGGGGTGCCCCAGAGCAAGGAGGTCAAGCTTGCCTGAAATTGGCTCTAGCACTCGTCAGGTGCACAGCCATGGAGACAAATCTTGTAGGTCTCTGTCTCTTCCCATCACTGGGAAAAAGGGGACTGGCTACAGGGAGGTCCTCAAGGGCCTTGCCAACTCAGATGTCTTAGCACAAGCTGGAGAGACCTGTGAGTAGGTTACCAGGGGCTGTGAGAGGCTGGGACCCCCTTCTTCCTGTTGGCTGCACTGCTAATGGGATTTAATGGGAGTTCGCCACATCCTGACCTTCTGTTTGCCTTCAGCCCGTGTCATGCCCAGTGGACATTTCTTCCAAAGCGTGATCTCTTTCGTAGTTCAGCACTGTACCTAGGATAAAATGCAAACTTTGGCCAGGCACAGTGGCTCATGCCTATAACCTCAGCGCTTTGGGAGGTCAAGGCAGGAGGATTGCTTGAAGCCAGGAGTTTGAGAACAGCCTGGGCTACATAGCAAGACCCTGTCTCTACTAAAAATAAAAAAATTAGCCGGGGATGGTGGTGCATGCTTGTAGTCCCAGCTACTGGGGAGGCTGAGGCGGGAGGATAGCTTGAGCCTGGGATTTGAAGGCTGCAGTGAGCTGTGATGGTGCCACTACACTCCAGCGTGGGTGACAGAGTGAGACACTGTCTCTAAATAAATAAATGCAAGCTGAAAGACCCAGTAACATCTGGGCGCTGCATTTGGAAATGGACATCACCAGACTTTCTGCAGCCTCATCTTAGGCAACCAGGGCCAGGATTAGGGTGAAGCAAGTAAGGCACTCGCTTAGGGTATAAAATCTAAGGGGACACCAGACAAATTCCGTTATCAAGATAAATGATGTTTTAATGCAGTGTAGTTTTGTTTTGTTTTTTGAGATGGAGTTTCACTCTTGTCGCCCAGGCTGGAGTACAATGGCGTGATCTCAGCTCACTGAAACCTCTGTCTCCCGGGTTCAAGCGATTCTCCTGCCTCAGCCTCCCGAGTAGCTGGGATTACAGGTGTGCGCCACTATGCCCAGCTAATTTTTTTGTATTTTTAGTAGAGACGGGGTTTCTCCATGTTGTCCAGGCTGGTCTTGAACTCCTGATCTAAGGTGATCCACCTGCCTTGGCCTCCCAAAGTGCTGAGATTACAGGCATGAGCCACCGCGCCTGGCCTGCAATATGTTTTTTAAAAAACCAAAATTAATGCAAAAGAATCCACAATGAACAAAATATCAAAATTTTAAATAAAGATCAGGATGAACTGAGGCAAATGGAAAAACATGAACCCTCTAAACATTTTCGTGTGTCATTTTTTAATGGTTGATTTTTTTTCCAGAGCATTAAAGTAGTTGAAAAAGTATTTAACAATGAAGAAGTTGATGTATTAAAAGTCATAACATTCTAAGTGTAAATGCTTTATTTATACCAAAACAGCACTTACTATGCTTTTGCTTCAGTTGAATGTAATTAAAAATTAGTTAAGGCTGGGCGAGGTGGCTTAGCCGGGCGAGGTGGCTTGGCTGGGTGTGGTGGCTCATGCCTGTAATCCCAGCACTTTGGGAGGCTGAGGCAGGTAGATCACTTAAGGTCAGGAGTTCAAGACCAGCCTGGCCAACATGGTGAAACCCTGTCTCTACTAAAAAAACAAAAATAAGCCAGGCGAGGGTGCTCGGGAGGCTAAGACAGGAAAATCACTTGAACCAGGGAGGTGGAGGTTGCAGTGAGCCGAGATCGTGCCACCGCACTCCAGCCTGGGTGACAGAGTGAGGCTCCATCTCAAAAATTAAAAATAAAAATAAAAATAGAAATTATTCAAGCTAATCGCTTGGTTGACAGAAGCCATCAAACTCAGCAATTCTTTCCATTGAAAATGAAATGAGGCCGGGCGCCGTGGCTCACGCCTGTAATCCTAGCACTTTGGGAGGCCGAGGCAGGCAGATCACAAGGTCAGAAGATCGAGACCATCCTGGCTAACACGGTGAAACCCCGTCTCTACTAAAAATACAAAAAATTCTCCGGGTGTGGTGGCACATGCCTGTAGTCCCAGCTGCTCGGGAGGCTGAGACAGGAGAATCACTTGAACCCGGGAGGTAGAGGTTGCAGTGAGCCGAGACTGCATCACTGCCCTCCAGCCTGGGTGACAGAGGAAGACTCCATCTCAAAAAAAAAAAAAGAGAGAGAGAAAAGAAAGAAAATGAAATCTCAAAAAAAAAAAAAAAGAGAGAGAGAAAAGAAAGAAAATGAAATAAGGCAAAAAGTAGCCTTTGAAAATGTTATCGATGAGTTTGCTTCCATTAAAGCCAGGAGTGCACTTTTTTTTTTTTTTGCCTCAGGCTCTGATACGGCTCCACCCAGCACTGCTGGTCACAGTTATACCGAGGAGCTTTCCTCTGGCTTCTGGAACATTCCACACTCCCCCTTCCTCTCCCAGGGCCTCCCCTAGGCTCTTCCCTCTGTCAGGAAAGCACCCCTCACTCTGCCTGGCCAACTTCTCCAGCTGCGTGGACACTTAGCTTTCCTGGCCCCAGCTCAGTTTGGTTTGGTGTGATGAGGCCAGACCCTCCCTTGCAGCTCCGTGAGGACAAGGGCTTTGTCTCTTGGTTCACCTCCCAGGCACAGCACTACAGCTGGCTTAGGGTAGGCAACATCTGCACCACATTCTGGGAACATGGAACTGGCCATTGTTCCCGGGCAAGATGGGCTTCCCGGTGCCCGGGAGGAGGGGCTCTTGAAGGACAAGCCCGGCTTCACCTGGCAAAGAAGAATGGAAGAGAGGCCAGGTGTGGTGGCTCATGCCTGTAATCCCAGCACTTTGGGAGGCCGAGGTGGGCAGATCACCTGGGTTCAGGAGTTTGAGACCAGCCTGGCCAACATGGTGAAACCCCATCTCTACTAAAAATATAAAAAGTAGCCAAGCATGGTGGCAGGCGCATATAATCCCAGCTACTCAGAAGGCTGAGGCAGGAGAACCTGGGAGGTGGAGGTTGCAGTGAGCTGAGATTGCACCACTGCACGCCAGCCTGGGCGACAAGAGTGAAACTCTGTCTCAAAAAAAAAAAAAAAAAAAAAAAAAGAATGGAAGAGAATCATAGCAGAGGAATAGCACGAACAAAAAATGCTTTCATTAC
Organism: Hylobates moloch; assembly: GCF_009828535.3. Classification (NCBI taxonomy): domain Eukaryota; kingdom Metazoa; phylum Chordata; class Mammalia; order Primates; family Hylobatidae; genus Hylobates; species Hylobates moloch. The sequence goes on from NW_026652280.1 coordinate 80,716,066, forward strand.
ATCTCATCCCAAGTCCAGGGAGAACCGGGACTGCCTACCTCACTGCCTCCTTGTTGTCAGCCCGTCTTGCTTTCCTCCATCTATTTGTTCAATAAACATCTCTGGGTTGGTATCCTCCAAACATCGCGCTTACTTGTTTCATGCCTTGCTCCTCAGTTTCTTTGTGCCAGAGATTTTTCAATTTGATTCTTCCCAAGAATTTTGTTCCTTTTGACAACAAACACAAATGTGTCATTTGATTCCTCAAGCCTCTAAGCTTTCTTTCTTTCCTTTTTTTTTGAGATGGACTCTTGCTCTGTTGCCCAGGCTAAAGTGAAGTTGGCATGATCTTGGCCTCCTGGGTTCACAGGATTCTCCTGCCTCAGACTCCTGAGTAGTTGGGATTACAGGTGCCCGCCACCACACCCAGATAATTTTTGTAGTTTTAGCAGAGACGGGGTTTCTCCGTGTTGGCCAGGCTGGCCTTGAACTCCTGACCTCAAGTGATCCACCCGCTTCAGCCTCCCAAAGTGAAGCCTCTAAGCTTTCACTCTCTGACTTTTTTTTTTCTCTCTCTCTCTCTCATGGGTTTTGAGGCCTGCCAATTTCCAGGGCCCTGAGGTCACTGCAAAGGCCACAGCTGTCCATTGCTGTTCCCACCCATGGCTATTAGTGGCCATAGACTGTGTGTGCCAAAAGCATCTCCCAAGTAAAATGTTTGTTTAGCAGATAGGCATTTTTTGCAGACCCTTAGCCAAAGCATTGATCCGGCAACAGTTCACCAGGATAGTCGTGATGCCAAAGGGTCAGGAAAGTGTGTTTTGTTTCATCTGTCGCTGGGCAACTGTTGAGGGCCATAACTCTGAGCTGAGGAGACGGACACCTGCGGCCTCAAAAGAAATATCCATGTTATGCGTCTTGTCTCATGGGATCCTATTTGAGTGTTAGAAACAGGAAAATTCTTCTTGTTCATGTTAGCAGTTGTTTGTTAAGCCCTCCCTCCAGCCCTCCTGGGAGGTGACATGAATCTCAGGACCCACCCTCAGCATAGCAGCACAACTGCGCTCTCCAAATCCTTTATTGAGATACAGTTCTCCCTTTTTTTTTTTTTTAACCAGAGTCTTGCTCTGTCTCCCAGGCTGGAGTGCAGTGGTGTGATCTCCGCCTCCCGGGTTCAAGTGATTCTCCTGCTTCAGCCTCCCAAGTAGCTGGGATTACAGGCACCCACAACCATGCCTGGCTAATTTTTGTATTTTTAGTAGAGACGGGGTTTCACCACGTTGCCCAGGCTGGTCTCTAATTCCTGACCTCAAGTGATCCACCCGCTTCTGTCTCCCAACGTGCTGGAATTACAGGTGTGAGCCACCGCGCCCAGCCAGTTTTCCCATTTAAAGTAGACAAATCAATGACTGTTAGTATATTCACAGATTTATGCAACCATCATCACAGTCAATTTTAGAGCGTCTTCATTGTGCTCAAAAGAAACCCCACGTTTCTTAGCCATCACATCCCAACCCCCTCACTCCCTCCCCTACCCCAATCCTAGCCCTACACAACTGCTTAACTTTCTGTCTCTATAGATTTCCCTATTCTGGATGTTTCATGTCGGTGGAATCATGTGATATGTGGTCTTTTGTGGCTCCTTCCTTCCCTTAGCGTGTTTTCCAGGCTCATCTGTGTTGTAGCAAGTGTCAGTCATTCGTTCTGTTTTATGGCACAGCCAAACAATATTCCATTGTGTGGATAGTCTGCATTTCATTCACCCACTCATCTGTTGATGGACACTTGTGTTGTTTTTGCTCTTCTGATTCTTTTGAAGAATGCTGCTGTGAACACTCCTCTATGAGTTGGTGTTTTCATTTCTCTTGGATATATACTCAGGAGGGAGATTTCTGGGCCACATAGTAGGGACCACTTCTCGCTGTCCCTGAAACCTTGCACAGCTCTGGCTCCACACCTGGTGGCGGAGAGGTAGAGACTGGCTCCCACACCTGCTGGCACGCTCACCATGTGGTCCCACAGCAGCACGCCTCATCCGCCATCATCTTCTTATGATCGGGGAAACTGAAGCCTAGAGAGAGAAAGTGACTTCACTCCATCTGGGGCTGGCCCATGCTCTGAGCTCAGTCACAGCAGGGCTGGATTCTGACCTTGTAGGGGCCTGAGGTGCTATCCCCGAGGGTTGAAGGTTCTGGGAACTCCTCCTAAGCAGGGCCTGCCACAGGCGAGCTCGGTTCCCTGGTGGCCTGCATGGCCACCCCTCTCTCCCCACAGGGTGCCTCTGCCAACTGGTGGAATCATCGCCACTTCCAGCACCATGCCAAGCCTAACATCTTCCACAAGGATCCCGATGTGAACATGCTGCACGTGTTTGTTCTGGGCGAATGGCAGCCCATTGAGGTACGTCTAGGGGGATGGTGTTGACCTAGGATGTGTTTGTCCTGGGTGAATGGGAGCCCATCTAGGTACGACTAAGGGGATGGTGTTGACCTAGGAAGTGTTTGTCCTGGGCGAATGGTAGCCCATCAAGGTACAACTAAGGAGATGGTGTTGACCTAGGAAGTGTTTGGCCTGAGCAGGGAGCAGGGAAGGAAGCCTAGAGAGCTGACATTCAGCCAGGCCGGTCCACATCTCCTGCTACACAGATACCTCTCCTAGGTACCCTGAATTGTTCCGGCTGGAATGTATGTGGAATGGCCTCACCTGTAAATACGGACACAGCTCCTCATTAGAATGGTAGATGCCTCCCTCCTACCCTTAGGCCAGGAAGAGCATTTTCTGGCTTGTTTCTTCCCAGGGTAGAGGGAAATCTTGTTCCAGTTCAGCAGGAAGGCAGGATTTCAGGGGCTCAAGCTTGGTTGCCAACCAACTAGCTCATGTTGAGCAAACCTTATTTGGAGAATCATCATCCTGTACGCTGGGAGGAGCCTCAGCATGGTTTGGTCCAATCTGCTTCACCAGTGGATGAGAAATTGAAGGTCAGCGAGAGGATGGAACACGTTCAGGGTCACATAATTTATTTATTTTTTTTCCGAGTTGGAGTCTTGCTCTGTTGCTCAGAGCTGGAGTGCAATGGCACAATCTTGGCTCACTGCAACCTCCGCCTCCTGGGTTCAAGCAATTTTCCTGCCTCAGCCTCCCAAGTAGCTGGGATTACAGGCATGTGCCACCATGCTAACTAATTTTTGTATTTTTAGTAGAGACAGGGTTTCACCATGGCCAGGCTGGTCTTGAACTTCTGACCTCATGATCTGCCTGCCTCGGCTTCCCAAAGTGCTGGTGTTACAGGCATGAGCCAACGCGCCCAGCCGAGAGAGTCACATAATTTAGTGGCCAGTCTAGGGTGAGGCCCCAGACCTTTTGACTGCTAGGCCATTGCCTTCCATTTACTATACCATTTTATTTTCATATTAGTTCATTGTAGTACTACAAATATAGAACACACTTGGTATAAACTGTTAAACAGTACAGAAATATCCAGAATTAAAACACGAGTCTCAGCCTGGGCAACATAGCAAGACCCTGTCTCTAAAAAAATATATTTTTTTTAGTTAGCCAGGCATGGTAGCACGTGCCTAGTCCCAGTTATTGGGGAGGCTGAGGTAGGTGGATCCCTTGAGCTGAGCCCAGGAGGTTGAGGCTACGGTGAGCTGTGATCGCACCACTGCACTCCAGCCTGGGTAACAGAGCAAAGCCCTGTCTCAAAAAAGAAAAAAAAAAGTGAGTCTGTCAAACCTCCCCTTTGCCCCAAATTTTATGCCCTTGAGGGTAACCACTGTTAACAAGATGCTATACAGTCTTCTAGATATTTTTATGTGTATATAAACATGCATATATCTGTTTCTTTACAAACAAAAATTTTAGGCCAGCTGTGGTGGCTCACACCTGTAATCCCAGTGCTTTGGGAGGCTGAAGTAGGAGAAGTGCTTGAGCCCAGGAGTTCAAGACCAGCCTGGGCTACATAGTGAGACCCCATCTCTGCAAAAAATACAAAAGATTAGCCAGGTGTAGTGGTGTGCGTCTGTGGTCCCAGGTGCAGGGGAGGCTGAGGTGGGGGAATCACTTGAGCCTGGGAGCTCAAGGCTGCAATGAGCTATGATTGCACCACTGCACTCCAGCAGGGACAGAAGAGCGAGACTCTGTCTCAAAAATAAAAAAATAAAAAACAAAAAAATTCTACTTTGTATCCTGCAACTTGCCACCTCTGCGAATGTGGATGCCCTTCCCCGCCAGTTCATGTAGACGGGTCTCATCTCCCTCTAGCCATATGGTATTCTGTTATATTTCTGAACCATAACAGGACCTACATTATTTTATAAGATAGACAAATTGAGTGTTAGTAATTCATAATTTCTTTCTTTCTTTCTTTCTTTTTTTTGAGACAGAGTCTCACTCTCTTGCCCAGGCTAGAGTGCAGTGGCGTGATCTTGGCTCACTGCAAACTCCACCTCCCAGGTTCAAGTGATTCTGCTGCCTCAGCCTCCCAAGTAGTTGGGATTACAGGTGCCCACCACCACGCCTGGCTAATTTTCTCATTTTTAGTAGAGATGGGGTATCACCATGTTGGCCAGGCTGGTCTTGAACTCCTGACCTCGTGATCCGCCCGCCTCGGCCTCCCAAAGTGCTGGGATTACGGGTGTGAGCCACCGTGCCCGGCCCATAATTTCTTTTGAATAAAAGCCCCACCAATGCGTTCCACAAAAAAAGTTCTTATTTATTACATTTTTTTTTTTTTTATGTAGAGCCTCTATGTCGGGACCTAATTTACAAGAAAAAAATAAATATATGCACTGCTTTTTGGAAATACATTAATGATGAAAATGAAAGTTTAGAAGATCCTTGTTGCTTTTATGCAGATCTTAGGAGCCACAAAGCCATGTATAGAGTAGGGTTCAATCAGCATTTGCCAAGTGAGGCCAATTTTCCCTCACTAAGGAGTGGCGCTGTGAGTGAAGTAGTATTCCCGACAGCCTTGGTGCCTAAGGCTTGGAACAAGGCGAGGAGACAGCCTGGCTCCCCGGTTCTGGTTTATACACTCTCTTATTTCATTTCCACCGGTGAGATTATCTGAGCAGAAACGTGGATTTTTCTGTAACATGGCCAATTCGCAGGAAATCAGCCACAGTTCTGTACTTTGGAAGCCTCTCTAAGCTGCCACGGATTCTATTTTCTGCCAAAGTACAGGCTATTGTTATTCTTCTAGGAAACAGTTTGCCAGCTTTAATTAGAGGTGTCTAGATAACGGAACTGATGAACTTGAGGCCTTCTGATAAGTGGGGACAAAGGCTTCGTTTTCTCGGCGAGGCTTTGTGATGTAGAGCCGTTGGCTGTCCTGACAGATGTCCTCTGTGTCTCTAACAAAGAAAGTCTAGTCCCACCAGCTGCACTGGCAAGAAGGCGTCTTTCTTGTGCGTGGTGGCCAGAGAAGCCTCTCCTTTCCCAACATCTTCTCACCCCCGACACTTCCGGAATGCTGGCTTTGGGGCAGGAGATGGGGGTGGGAGGCTGTGAGGATCTGGTTGTTCAGTTACCAGTGGCGTTTGGAAGTCCCCAGCCAGTGCCGCGGTGTTCTGTGGAAATCCCCTCTCTCACACTCCTGGGGAAAGGATTGGTGCTTCCTGGGTTCCTGGTGTTTTGACCTGTGCTCTGGCTCTCACAGGACCCGGCGGCCCTGGAAGGAACTCTGGTCTCTTGACTGAAGTGACAGTGGGTCTGATGGGACTTGTCACATGCCAGTCCCACACACCACAGCAGGGCCAGGTGGGGTGGCCAGGCCCCAGGGCCTCAAGCCACCATCCCAGTCTCCAGAGCAAGGACGCCGGCCAGGGCTCCTATCTCTGGGGACAGATAAGCAAAGCAGCCCAGCCAGGCGGCTCCCAGCACGTGGAACTGTGAATAGCGTGGGCTCTGCAGTAAAGCCCTTTTCCTCATTTTCTGCATTTTGGTCTTACTGATGTTGTCCAAGAGGATTCTTTTTGTCATATGTAGCAAAGTATATTCACTTTACCCAGAGATTCATTTCTTGTGTGCTTAGAAAGTTCTTCATACATATTATTTTCAGTTCTTTAAGGTTTTGTGTTTCCATCTTTAACTTCTGCCAAATGGGATATGGGTAGGATAATGTTCGGCCTTCACTTTTCTCCAGAGTCGGCCAGTTTTCCCAGCACCCCCATGAGGTGGCATTGCTTCTTCATATGAGGCAGTGAGTGCCCTGAGCCCGGGCTTGGCCTGGGCTGGGCTGTCTGTCCTCTCCCAGGCCACCGTCTGGATGACTTGGGAGCCACACTCACACTCATTCATCCTTGGCACTTAACTTATTGGAAGCTCGTAGTGGGGTGCCTTTACCCTTCTCTTTCTCTCTCGTTTTTGTTTTTGTTTTTGAGACAAGGTCTTGCTCTGTCACCTTGGCTAGAGCGTAGTGGTGCAGTCTTGGTTCACTGCAGCCTCGACCTCCTGGGCTCAAGCCATCCTTCTGCCTCAGCCTCCTGAGTAGCTGGGACTACAGGCGCCCGCCACCATGCCCAGCTAATTCTTGTATTTTTAGTAGAGATGGGGTTTCACCCTTCCGGATGTTGGCCAGGCTGGTCTCGAACTCCTGACCTCAAGTGATCCGCCTGCCTCAGCCTCCCAAAGTGCTGGGATTACAGGCACGAGCCACTGTGCCCAGCCAAGGTCTATACTTCTTTATATGTCTCATGGATGTTTCTTTTAAAACGCAACCCTTATACGTTTTATATTTTGTCATCATGATTGGGGGTTCTCCAGTTCTCAGGAAAGCAGTGGATATTGGGGTAGTTATCTTAATTTTCTTTTTTTTCTAAATTTTTGTTTGCATGGCCTTCCGATGAATGGGATAGTTATCTTTTGTCCCGCTAGTGTCCACTTACGTCTCTTCATAATTCTAGTTGTATTTTGGTTGATTCTTTTGAGTTTCCTAGGATCATATCCTAGAAAATAATGAAAATGTAGTCTCTCGGCCCAGCGCGGTGGCTCACGTCTGTAATCCCAGCACTTTGGGAGGCCGAGGCGGGCGGATCATGAGGTCAGGAGATCGAGACCATCTTGGTTAACACAATGAAACCCCCGTCTCTACTAAAAATACAAAAAATTAGCTGGGCATGGTGGCACACGCCTGTAGTCCCAGCTACTCTGGAGGCTGAGGCAAGAGAATCGCTTGAACCCGGGAGGCGGAGGTTGCAGTGAGCCGAGATCGCACCACTACACTCCAGCCTGGGCGACAGAGTGAGACCTCATCTCAAAACAACAACAACAACAAAACAAAACAAAACAAACAGAAAAAAAGTGTGGTCACTCTTTCTTTCTTCTCTCTTTCTTTCTCTCTTTCTCTCTTTTCTTTCTCTCTCTTTCTTTCCTCCTTTCTTTCTTTCTTTCTTTCTTTCTTTCTTTCTTTCTTCGTATTTTTCGTTCCAGATTTGCTCGACAAATACGTTCTTTCCCTTCCTTCCTTCCTTCCTTCCTTCTTTCCTTCCTCCCTAACAACACACATCAAAACCAACATCCATAAAGTGTGGTCACCCTTATTTTGAAGTAGTCTCTTTCTTTCTAATCTGGATGTTGCAGTGGTCTCTTTCTTTCTAATAGCTCCACTCTGTTTTCTGCTTTGGGTTTTATTGCATTGACGGGAAATTTCAGAGCTGAGTTTAATAGCGGTGATACTGGCAGCAGCCTTGTTTTGTTCTTCTTTTGCCATATCCCCATTTTCTGAGGGGGCTGGTGAGACCATTATCCCGGTAGCAGTGTAAAGGGGCCTCAGAAGCCGCGCCGTGCCTGAGATCCTCCTCTTCCTCCCATCCGGGAAACCATCTCTGCTGCTCTGACTGTCTGAAGCTAACCTCCTGGGCTTCCTGCTTCAGGCAGACCTTCATGAACAGGGTTAAGCCATCCATCCTGCCTTGGGACACACATGCCGCCCTCTCAGGGACCTTGGACTGGGACCTTGCCATTCTGCTCCTGCTGGGAGGTCGTGCCGCCTGTTTCTCTCTGTGTGTGAGTTTACAGGTTCCCAGAGGCAGAGACTGGGCTTTGCGACAGCTCCCCGCCCCCAACCCTCGATGGACAAGGAGGGCCCTTGTCATTCCTCAGACATTTTGTTCCAAAGCTGAAAGATCCCCTCCACATGGCCTGGCATCCCCCAGGCCCTCATCCAAGCCTGGCCTTGAGGTGCGTGGAGAGGCCGAGGACAGGAGAGTCCGCCCCACCGCCAGGGCTGGCTGCACTCCCTCCCTTGCCCCTGGCATGCGTCCCTGCCTGTCAACCGCAGCCTGGGAAGGCGCCGTTCCTGATCGGGGGAGGTCCGTGTGTGCCACCCACACCCTTGGCCGCAGCCCAGCCGGGTGAAAGTCATGTGTCTTCCTTGCCACTTGGGCTTTCTGTGTGTGTGTGACGGGGACTCCTCAGGAGGAGGAGATGCGTGGGGTCCTCCACTCCCCACACTTGGGGATCTGAGCCCCCAGTTGGGAAGAAGCCTGACTCTTGTTGAGTGAGTCTGTGGGCCGGCACCGCGATGGGCAGTGTGCGTGCACAACGTCACTTAGTCCCTGCTTAACCCGTGAGGCAGGAGCTGTCATTGACCCCTTTCATGGATGGAACAGCTAAGGTCAAGAGACATGAAGTGACTTGTTCAAGGTAACAGCAAGGAAAAGGCAACACCACTGTCCAAACCCAAACTGTCTGGCTGCAAACCACAGCTTCCGAGTCCTGGGGGCCCTTGCGAAATACGTTTGCTGGGTAGCGCCACCTTTCTGATCAATTAAACAGCCAGGCACTCACCCCCCTAGCTTGGTACATTCTAGAATACCTCTCCCTCCCTTCCCTTCTCCCATGACTTAAACGGCAAAGCTCTGGCAAAGAACTGAGCGTGGGAAAGATGAGAGCAGAGAGTTAGCCACAGGGCAGGGCTTCGTATCCCAAGCCCACAGTTGTACTTTCTGGTTTGAGAGGGGAGTACTGGCCATCCCCCAGCAGACCCGCTGCAGCTGAGGCCATCGAGATGGGTACGGATGTGTAGTGGTATGTCACCATACGCATGTACATACACGCGCGTGACTGTGATGAGCATTTTGCTCACCGTCCCACAGAGGCCCACTCTGAGGCCTGCTGCTGCCTGGCAAGCAGGGCCCCCTGGCTCCCGAGGGTCATTCTGGGGCATTGAAGGGACGCACACTAGAGCCAGCAGTGCTTACCAGCAGAGGCAGCCCCTGTAACCTGTGTTGTCCACCCAAAGGCCACCATCACCCATGAGAACAGGCTGCCTACTGTGCACATGCAGCTCCAAACAGACTCCCCAGGTGCCTCCCAGGCCCCCACAACAGTGTGGCCAGCCCTCAGTCCCTCCATAGGATGCCCTGGCCCCTGCTGACCTGCCTGGGTTGCCCTCTGTGCTCACTTCCGAGTACAGCCGGCCCAGCCCAAGAGGGACGGGATGCTCTGTGGGACAGAGATGCAGTGGGGAGGAGCTCTTGAGCAGAGCTGGAGACACTGCACGCCAAGGCTGGGGCTGTGAGCCTGCTCCCTGTCCTCTGGGAGAAGCTTAGAGCAGGACTCAGGGGCCTGTTCTGTTGAGACTGGCCACCTCAAGGGCAACGTGTGCAGTGCTGGCTCCTCCAGCACCTCCGTCCGCTGGAGACTCATGAAAGGCTCCTGTGAGGCCTCCCTGGCTCGGACCTCTCCATGGCCGGCCTCAGCCCTGGTCTTAATGATGGTCTTCCTGCAAGTGGCCGTCCTTTCTGGGAATGAGCGAGATCCTTGCCAAGGCTCAGGGGGCCACACAGAACAAAGGGACTGTTTCTGGGGGTTCTTCAGCTGGGTGTGCCGTGACCATGGCCATTGGCACCAAGATGCAAGTCTAGGGGACAGGGTGGACCTTGTTCCCACCCACGGCCTCTTCCCTCAGGAATCCGTGCTCTCCCTGTGATTTGGACAATCACTTCGCTCACCTGGATGACAGAGGCGCTGGCCTAGGCATCATCCAAGGTTCCTTCCCTCTGTAACTCACTTTGACCTCCTGACTGCAATAAGTATGACTGGACACTACTGGAGGAGGCATCTCTGGCCTTTGGATCCAGGAGTATAGGGAGGGTGATGGGCAGTGTCCTGGGGTCAGCACTTGGCGTTATGCCCATGTTCTCATTGGCTCCTCTTACCAACCACTGATTCGAATACCAGACAAGGCTCAGCAAGGCTAAGCGACTCACACAGTCTCAGCACTGGCGAGAGGTAGAGTCGGCTCAAGCACATCTGCTGGCTGCAAGCCCAGCCTCCCCACACTGCAAGCAAGAGGAGCAGGTGCCACTCAGTGAGCGGCATCTTTTGGTCTCAGTCCCAAACAGCAGGGTGGGCTGGTCCCTAGGGGCTGGACCATGGAATTAAGGGCTCCAGGGATCCCCTGGGGCCGTGGTTCCTATGCCTGGCTCACACTGAGTGGCCTGAGCAGCTTTGGACAATGACGATGCCCAGGACCCAGCCCAGCCCTCCTTCAGAGCCTCTGGGCATCAGTTTGCCCAAGGTGCAGGCTCTGATGGAGAAGAAACCGGTGCCCTCATGGGGACCTCAGGTAGCCAGATGTGGCTTGAGGAGTCTGTCCTGTGGCCTCCTCTGTCCTCAAGGTTAGGCTCCAGCTGGGGAGGAGTGATTCACTCTTGTAAATTACAGGGAGGCTCCAGGGAGGTAAATGCTCCGAGCCTGATGACTGGCAGCAATTCTGGGGCCCTTACCTAGGTTCTCCCTGCCACTGTGGGCTCCGGGAGCTCTCCATGGTGACCTAGGAACTCCTCTGGGTGCTTATGCTCCGCCGAGAGTTGCTCTGTTGCACATTCATTCAACAAATATTTATTTAGTGCCTGCCACATGGGCTCAAAGTCAGCTTTTTGGGTTCTGAGCCCAGCCAGGGCTATTTCCCGTGGCCTTGGGCCATGGCTTAACGCTGAGCCTCAGCCTCAGAAGTGCCGGCCTTGTGGAGGATCGATGCTATTGGGCCAGTGCTCAGCTAGGGCTGAGGAAGTGTTGGCCGCTGCTGGCTATAGCATGGGGAGCCCAGAGGGCTGGAGGGGCCCCAGGCTTGGTGGGCCCAGGGTGCAGATTGACAGGAAAGGGACAGTGGTGTGCCCTGAGCAGATAGAAGGGATGGTGGCTGCAGGGGGGTTGGGGAACATGGGAGGCTGGGAGCTGAGGCTGCTGGGTGCTCATGACCTCTCCTCTCTCCTCAGTACGGCAAGAAGAAGCTGAAATATCTGCCCTACAATCACCAGCACGAATACTTCTTCCTGAGTGAGTGCTCGGCGCCCCGAAACCGCTCTGGGACCCTCCCCTCCCCACAGAGTGGCATCTCTCTCCCTCATACCTGACATCTTTTTCAGACCCAGAAAGTGACACTTAACTTGTTAGAAGTGGGGGCCACAGCAGCCTTCCCCTGCAGACCCCCTCAGCCCATGTTACAGACCAGATGGGGACACAGAGGCTCAGAGAGTCCCGGGGTGACACACGTCCTCAAGGACTCCCAGCCTTCTCTGCAGGCCCTGGGGTCCCTGGCTGCTTCTGCCCACATCTGCAGGGCTGGCCTCTGCGCTCAGTGCTGGGCCTGGGTTTCCCTGACCTTTCAGCACAGGCAGGGTGGAATGGATGCCTCTAAGTGCCTGTCTCTCTCCTGCAGTTGGGCCGCCACTGCTCATCCCCATGTATTTCCAGTACCAGATCATCATGACCATGATCGTCCATAAGAACTGGGTGGTGAGTTGGGGACACAGCTGGCTTGGCATGGGGAGGAGGGTGACTGGGACAGGTGGACCCGGCTATCCTACGCTGCCTCCTCGTGTGCCTCAGTGGACCTTTCGGGGCCCCATGCATCTCCTCCCTGGGGTAGCCGCCTCTCAAGAAAGGACTCCCTCTGGGGCCACCAGGACCCATTCCTAAAGATCTCGACTCTCCCTCAGACACAGGGACTCTCCACTGGGGCAGCCCTTGCTTTTGCAGAGGCCCCTGAGAAAGTTCTCAAAGGCAAGTGTAGCCGTCTCCCTTCCCCACTCCCTGTGGGCCGAGTCCCATGAACTGGGTTGCCCCACACCCTGGTTTGAAGTTGGAGCAGCTGGGCGTTGGCTGAGAGGACAGGTGTGTTCATTTGCGAAGACCGTATGACAGAGCACCACGAACTGAATGGCATAAGCAGCAGCAATGTGTTTTCTCCCAGTTCTGGAGACGGGAAGTCCAAAATTGAGGTGTTAGCAGGGTGGATTCCTTAGGGCTCTGGAAGGCTGTGTTCTGGGCCTCTCATCGGATGGTTGATGGCTTTTGCCCTCCCTCTCGGTACATCGTCTCTCTGCATATTTGTATCTGTATCTGTGTCCAAATTTCCCTCTTTAAAAAAATTATTTGGTTTATTTATTTATTTATTGAGACAGAGTCACACAGGCTGGAGTGCAGTGGTGTGATCCCGGCTCACTGCAACCTCCACCTCCTGGGTTCAAACGATTCTTGTGACTCAGCCTCCCAGGTACCTGGGATTACAGGCACCAGCCACCATGCCCAGCTAATTTTTGTATTTTTAGTAGAGATGTGGTTTTTCCATGTTGGCCAGGCTGGTCTCAAACTCCTGGCCTCAAGTGATCCGCCCACCTCAGCCTCACAAAGTGCTGGGATTATAGGCATGAGCCACCACGCCTGGCCTATTTTTTAATTTTCTTTTTTTCTTCACCAAAAGTGGATACTTGAAAATTTTTCCTTTTTTTAAAATAGGGACATCGGTCATATTGCATTAGGGCCCATTGTAATTATGTCATCTTTTTTTTTTTTTTTTTGAGACGGTGTTTCGCTCTGTCGCCCAGGCTGGAGTGCAGTGGTGCAATCTCAGCTCACTCCAAAGTCCACCTCCTGGGGTCAAGCGATTCTCCTGCCTCAACCTCCAGAGTAGCTGGGAGTACAGGCGCCTGCCACCATGCCTGAATAATTTTTGTATTTTTAGTGGCAATGGGGTTTCACCATGTTGGCCAGGCTGGTCTCGAACTCTTGACTCGTGATCCACCCACCTCGGCCTCCCAAAGTACTGGGATTACAGGCGTGAGCCACCGCGCCCGGCAGATAAATTGTTTATCTGACAATTATCAAAGACTAAATTGTCACTTTCCGAAATGCTTGCTTAAAATCCAGTCTTTCTCAACAGTCTATTTGTCCCTCATGCTCCAACCAATAGCCATGGGAAAGTTTTTCCTCTCTTAACCAAATGTGGACTTGTTTAACTGTTTTTTGTTTGTTTGTTTGTTTTTGAGATGGAGTTTCGCTCTTGTGGCCCAGGCTGGAGTATAATGGCGCGATCTCGGCTCACCAAAACCTCTGCCTCCTGGGTTCAAGCAATTCTCCTGCCTCAGCCTCCAAAGTAGCTGGGATTACAGGCATGCGCCACCACACCCGGCTAATTTTGTATTTTTAGTAGAGACAGGGTTTCACCGTGTTGGTCAGGCTGGTCTCAAACTCCCAACCTGAGGTGATCTGCCCACCTCAGCCTCTCAAAGTGCTGAGATTACAGGTGTGAGCCACTGCGTTTGGCCTATTGATTACTCTATCGATTACTGCTTTATCGCTCGCTAACAGAAGTTGTCCTTTCCACCTTGACTGTGAATTTAAGAGCAGCCAAGTCAAATTTTATCTCCAAGGCTTGGACCCATATATCCAGTCTAACTCCATTTGGAGGTGTCCCAGCCATTTCAAATCCAACATATTCAATATAAGTCCTCTCCTCTTCTCCCACAACCTAATCCTTTTCCGATGGTCTCCATGTTAATGAATGGCTCCATCATCCACCCAGTGGCTCAAGTTAGAGACTAGCATCATTATGTCTTTTCCCTCCTCATACATGTTATACCCTCTCCTTGCCTCTAGCATCCAATCCTGTTCTAACTCATAAATGGCCCATTGCCAGGCGCAGTCGCTCATGCTTGTAATCCCAGCACTTTGAGAGACCGAGGTGGGCAGATCATGAGGTCAGGAGTTCGAGACCAGCCTGGCCAGCATGGTGAAACCCCGTCTCTACTAAAAATACAAAAAATTAGCCGGGCGTGGTGGCATGCACCTGTGGTCCCAGCTACTCAGGAGGCTGAGGCAGGAGAATCACTTGAAACTGGGAGGCGGAGCTTGCAGTGAGCAACCTCTTTTTTTCTGTTTGTTTTTGACTGTGCTTGTGCCCTAAGGAACAAAGCATTCAACATGAAAAGAAATCACCCTACGTTCCTAAAAGGGGATGGCAGAGTGGGGACAATGTGATGAGCCTGCGGGGCTTTCAGAGCCAGGATTGCACCTATGACCTGGGGCACTGGTTCTCAGGGGAGCTGTTCTGCCCTTTGGCAGTATCTGGAGACACTTTTAATTGTCACAACTTCAGGAGAGGAGGGTGCTACTGGCATCTGGTGGGCATCTAGCCAGGATGGTGCTAAGCACCCTGTCATGCCCTGGAGAACTGCCCACGACAACAAGCAGCCTGTCCCAGGTGCCAATAGTGTGGAGGTTGGGGGACCTTGGCTTAGAGGAAAGAGGTGATAAACCCTAAGATCTTTGAAGGAGGCTTCCCGGGGAGGTTTACACGCTCTGGCTAGGTTCCCCGTTCCCGGGGCCATGTCCTGGATCCTGAGATGCTCCCAGGCTTCACCCTCCTGCAATTTTGCTGTATCTGACACCACTGGCCACTCCCTCCTGCAGTTCTTCTTCCTGTTGGCCTCCAGGTCCCCACCTCTGCTGGCTTCTTCCCAACCCCCTCGCTCCGCCTCTCTGGCTGCTTCTGATCTCTTGGGCTCTCTGCCCCTGAAACCAGCAGTCTCTGAGTATGTGTTGCTCTCTACACTCAAAAAAAGTCCAGGCCAGGCATGGTGGCTCACATCTGTGATCTCAGCACTTTGGGAGGCTGAGATGGGAGGGATCACCTGAAGCCAGGAGTTTAAGACCAGCCTGAGCAACATGACGAAACCCTGTCTCTACAAAAAGCTGGGCGTGGTGATGCACGCCTGTAATCTAGCTACTTTGGAGGCTGAGGTAGGAGGATGGCTTGAGCCCAGGAGTTTGAGGCTGCAGTGAGCTGTGATCACACCACTGCACTCAAGCCTGGGCAACAGAGTGAGACCCTGTCTCTTAAAAATAAAAATTGGGCCGGGGCAATGGTTCACACCTGTAATCCTAGCACTTTGGGAGGCCAAGGCTGGAGGATCACTTGAGCACAGGCATTTGAGACCAGCCTGGGCAAATAAGTGAGACCCTCCATCTCTATAAAAACTTTAAAAAAATTACCCAGGTAAGGCCGGACACAGTGGCTCATGCCTGTAATCCCAGCACTTTAGGAGCCCGAGGCGGGTGGATTACAAGGTCAGGAGATCGAGATCATCCTAGCTAACATGGTGAAACCCCATCTCCACTAAAAATACAAAAAATTATCTGGGCATGGTGGTGGGCACCTGTAGTCCCAGCTACTAGGGAGGCTGAGGCAGGAGAATGGCATGAACCCAGGAGAAGGAGCTTGCAGTGAGCCGAAATCGCACCACTGCACTCTAGCCTGGGCGACAGAGCGAGACTCCCTCTCAAAAAAAAAAAAAAAAAAAAAAAAAATTAGCTACTCGGGAGGCTGAGGTAGAAGTATGGCTTGAGCCTGGGACAAGTCATGATCACACCACTGCACTCCAGCTTGGGCAATAAAGCAAGATCCTGTCTCAAAAAAAAAAAAAATCCATAACCACATCCTCATTTTGTTTCCATACATGTGTAGATACACTGCACACTATTGCACCACACACACAAAATAGAAGGAGTATGATGGAAAGTGGGAGCAGAACTGGCTACGTCTTCCTCCCTCGTCCCCTTGAAGGCCACCTCATTGGAACGTGAGGTCCTGCTCTGAGGCCATCTCCGGCCCCTCCTGAGCGCTCCCCTCCTCCTTTCCTGTTCAGCTGCTGGCACCCGACCTTTGATCACCTAGGACCAGCCTAGATTCCCCACAGCCAAGCAGGCACAAATGCAGCCACCGTTGCCTCTGACAGTTCTGGAATCTGTCACCTCCTTGTCAGTGCCGTAGGTTCTGGTTTAGGCCTCTGTCATTTCGTGTCTGAGCCGCTGGAATAACTTCCTAGTCTCCCCCTCTCCAGTGGGTGGGGATCTATTTTAAGACACAAATGTGACCTTGTTCTTCAGTCATTTGAAGTGAGACAGGGCAGTCCCTTGGCCTCACCTTCCACCTCGGACACCTGTGCTGAGCCTGTGGCATATGTCACCATACCTAAACTCACGGCAGGATGAGCACCCTGGCAGAGGGAACAGGCTGTGCAGAGGCCCCGGGGAGGGAGTGAGCTGGGTCAGGGGGCTGAGTAAAGACAGGTTCTTAACCCCATGAGACTCTGTGGGTGACTCTGGGTGGGATGGGGGCTTTAGCAGGGGAGAGTTGGGACCTGCTTGGAGTGAAGGCCACTCTGGTTGCCATGGCCACGAGGACAAGCAGGGGACTGTGGGAGGCTGCTGCTGTGGTCCAGTTGAGACAAGACTTGGGTGGCAGAGAGGCAGTGGACAAGGTGGAGCCGTGAAGTCACCCTCCCAATACATGAGAGAAGACGTCCAAGCCTAATCCCTGACACCACTCCAGCCAGGGGCGGGGAGGAGAGGAGAGTGGAGGGGCACAGGATGACACTGGGGCATGGGGGGGGCCAGCCTCTGCTGCGAGAGCCCTGAGGTAGGGACGATGGTACCTCTGACCTTCCCTACCCCTCCAAGCCCTCTGTCCTGCTGGAAGGAGAGGCCAGGAGGAGACCCAGGTGCTGAGGAGCAGGGACAGGACTGGGGGACGGTTGGGGAGCTGGCCCAGGGTTGGGGGCGCACCTTCAGAATCGCCCTTGACCCACGAGAGGGCTGCTGACCCCCACCCCTACCCCATGGCTGCCCCTCAGCAGGAGGGTCCGTTTCTCTCGGACAGGGCACAGTCACTTCCTGATGCTAGAACTCTCAGCATTTCCCGAGAAACAAAGGCAGCCCTGCAAACCCCGAGCAAACAGGTGGCGTGTAGTTGCCCATCGCGTTTCGGTGGGCTGTGGTCCAGCTTCTAGAGGCCTGAGCATGAGGTGCGTGCACATCTGGGGCAGGCACTTGGTGCCAGGGCAGAGGAGAGGGCAGGTTGCACCTAACTTCATCTTTCCCCGCAGGACCTGGCCTGGGCCATCAGCTACTACATCCGGTTCTTCGTCACCTACATCCCTTTCTACGGCATCCTGGGAGCCCTCCTTTTCCTCAACTTCATCAGGTGCCTGGGCTTTGCTGATTCATCCCTGGGCCCTCCACTGGTGCTGATGATGGCTTTGGCATGAGAAGAGGCTCAGACGGCTCCACTTTGCCCGGGGACCTCCCATCCTGGCTCTTTGGCAGGGGCTGTCCTGGGCTGGTTGGGAGAGTGGATCTGTTCCCACCGTAGCCGGGCCCCCGGAGGCCCCTGCGCTGAGCTGCGTTCTCTTGCAGGTTCCTGGAGAGCCACTGGTTTGTGTGGGTCACACAGATGAATCACATTGTCATGGAGATTGACCAGGAGGCCTACCGCGACTGGTTCAGTAGCCAGGTAGGGAAGTCAGGGCTGCTCACCAGAGCCTGGTCCCGATGTCCATGTCCTGGCCCCAGATGCTCTGCACCTGCTAACGCAGGGCTGTGCTGGGCCTCCCGGGGCTGCCTGTGTCCTTCTGTTGGGAGCTTCAGGGCTAAGCAAGAAAGGGCAGCAGGAGTCCACCAGAGGGACAGGTGGGGCATCTGGGTGGGCTGAGGCCATCAGGCAGGATGGTATGACGTGGACGGGTGGCCTGGAGACCCTGGGTAAGGCTGGGCCCCCGGGAATGAGGCCGGGCCGTTGGGCCTTCCTTTGTTCCCTGACACTCATCCCCTCCACTGACAGCTGACAGCCACCTGCAACGTGGAGCAGTCCTTCTTCAACGACTGGTTCAGTGGACACCTTAACTTCCAGATTGAGCACCAGTGAGCGTGGGGCTGCGGGGAGGTGGGGAGACCCACAGCGGGAGGGAAGTGGCCACTACCCCATCTGGGCAGAGTGCAGAATGTGGGGGCCACTTCTTTGTCTCTCTGACAAGGTCTCTGCCCAATATAGAGCAAGGCTCCCAGCCAGCCCCGCTGAGGTCAGGAGAGGGGGTCCCCTGTTCCATCTCCCCGAGGGGCATCCTGTGCCCCTCGTCCTATGCCACTTGGTCATAGTGGTAACCACCTCCCTCCACGTGGGCCTGGGACTTTGTAGTTATGGAGCCTGCACATGCACCTCACGACCCTGTGAGGCTAGCAGGGCAGGGCTACATAGCTTGCCTGGAACACTGGCCGAGGGACTGCCCTGCTGCCCCTTGTCCTTGCCTCACCTCTTGTCACTGTTTTTCTTTTTATTAAAAAATAAAAAATGTAGAGACAGAGTCTTACCCTGTTCCCTGGGCTGGAGTGCAGTGGTGCTTTCTTGGCTCACTGCAGCCTCGAATGCCTGAGCTAAAGCCATCCTCCCACCTCAGCCTCCTGAGTAGCTGGGACTGCAGGTGCATGCCACCATGCCCAGCTAATTTTTTATCTTTTTTACTTTTATTTATTTATTTATTTTGAGACAAAATCTCACTCTGTTGCCCAGACTGGAGTGCAGCAGCACAATCTCGGCTCACTGCATCCTCTACTTACCAGGTTCAAGCAATTCTCAGGCCTCAGCCTCCCACGTAGCTGGGATTACAGGCATGTGCCACCACGCCCAGTTAATTTTTGTATTTTTAGTGGAGATGGGGTTTCGCCATGTTGGCCAGGCTGGTCTGAAACTCCTAGCCTCAAGTGATCCACCTGCCTCGGCCTCCCAAAGTGCTGGGATTACAGGTGTGAGCCACTGCGCCCGGCCTAATTTTTTATTTTTATTTTTTGTAGAGAAGAGGTCTTGCCATGTTGCCCAGGCTGATCTCAAACTTCTGGCCTCAAGTGATCTGCCCGCCTCGGCCTCCCAAAATGCTGGGATTACAGGTGTGAGCCACCGTGCCCCACCTCACTGCCTCTTTTCCTAGCATTCCCCAGCTATTTCATTTCTTTTTTGAAAAACATGACACTTTGTCTCTGGCCACCCAATATCTTCCCAGTTCCATGGAGCACAAACGCCCTCCTGCTCACGGAGGGCTGCATCCTCCCCTCCACACACGTGGCCCCCCACTGGGCACACACGAGGAGCCACACTTTGAGCCTGGTCCTGGCTGTGGACAGGGTCTCTGAGGGCCCCAGCCAGCCTCTGCCCGGGTGGTGGGAGGAAGCGGGAGCGGCACGGCCCTCTGGAGTCCTCACGCTCTGCCCACCCCATACGCTCCTCAGCCTCTTCCCCACCATGCCCCGGCACAACTTACACAAGATCGCCCCGCTGGTGAAGTCTCTATGTGCCAAGCATGGCATTGAATACCAGGAGAAGCCGCTACTGAGGGCCCTGCTGGACATCATCAGGTGAGGGGTGGAGGTCCACAGGCGCTGGGCCCTGGGATCACCCGTGGTGCAGACAGTGGGATCACAAGAGGGGCTGGGCCCTCCTGGCACAGTCACCTACCAGGGCACCTGCCTTACTCCTGAGCCTGCGTTAGGAGCTGTTGGGCTTTTCTCCCTGGGCTGCAAGAAGACCGTCCCTTTCTGCGTGGGGTTCCTGGTGGGCTCTGAGCTGACAGCCCCGCAGGCCCAGTGGCAGTGGTAAGCCCTGGTTAGGGCCAAGGGGACGTACCTGCCGCCTTAATGATGGCCTCCTCAGCCTTCGCACTCCCTGGGGCCAGACCCATCCTGGTCCCTGACCCTGGTCCATCCCCAACTTTGCAGGTCCCTGAAGAAGTCTGGGAAGCTGTGGCTGGACGCGTACCTTCACAAATGAAGTCACAGCCCCTGGGACACCGTGGGGAAGGGGCGCAGGTGGGGTGATGGCCGGAGGAATGATGGGCTTTTGTTCTGAGGGGTGTCCGAGTGGCTGGTGTATGCACCGCTCACGGACTCCATGTTGGATCTTTCTCCCTTTCTCCTCTCCTTTTTCCCTCCCATCTCCCCCATAGCACTCTGCCATCATGGGGCCTGCCCTTCCTCACTCGTCAGCCGTCAGCCATGGCCCTCCCAGTGCCTCCCAGCCCCTTCTTCCAAGGAGCAGAGAGGTGGCCATGGGGGGTGGCTCTGTCCTACCTCCACTCTCTGCCCCTAAAGGTGGGAGGAGACCAGAGATCCATGGGTCTGGCCTGTGAGTCTCCCCTTGCAGCCTGGTCACTAGGCCTCACCCCCGCTTTGGTTCTTCAGATGCTCTTGGGGTTCGTAGGGGCAGGTCCTAGTCGGGCAGGGCCCCTGACCCTCCGGGCCTGGCTTCGCTCTCCCTGACGGCCGCCATTGCTCTGCGCTTTCGTAGAGAGAGGCCTGCTTTGTTACAAAGCTCGGGTCTCCCTCCCGCAGCTGGGATCAATAGCCGAGGCCTCTCTTAAGATGTCCGGGGCCCCAGGCCTGCGGGCACAGCCAGCCCAAACCTTGGGCCCTGGAAGAGTCCTCCACCCCATCGCTAGAGTGCTCTGACCCTGGGCTTTCACGGGCCCCATTCCCCCGCCTCCCCAACTTGAGCCTGTGACCTTGGGACCAAAGCGGGAGTTCCTCGTCTCTTGTGGCTCAGCAGAGGCAGTGGCCATGTTCAGGGAGGGGCCGGCTGGCCTGGAGGCTCAGCCCACCCCCAGCTTTTCCTCAGGGTGTCCTGAGGTCCAAGATTCTGGAGCAATCCGACCCTTCTCCAATTGCTCCGTTATCAGCTGTGCAGTGCCAGCCAATCCCTGGCCATTTGGCCCCAGGAGACGTGGGCCCTGCAGGCTGCAGGAGGGCACTGGAGCTGGGAGGTCTCATCCCAGCCCTCCCCATCTTGGGGCTGCTGTGTGGATGGCACTGCCTCAGGCACTCTCCTGTCTGTACCTGCCCTTGCTGTGTTTAACCTGTTGCTCCAGGATGCATTCTGATAGGAGTGGGCGGCGGGGCTGGGCCTTGTGACAATCTGCCTTTCACCACATGGCCTTGCCTCGGTGGCCCTGACTGTCAGGGAGGGCCAGGGAGGCAGAGCAGGAGGGAGTCTCAGGAGGAGGCTGCCCTGAGGGGCTGGGAGGGGGGTACCTCATGAGGACCAGGGTGGAGCTGAGAAGAGGAGGAGGTGAGGGCTGGAGGTGCTGGTAGCTGATGGGACAGGCAAGTGAGAGGGGAGGGAGGGAAGTCCTGGGGGCATCCTGAGCTGCTGTTGCAGTCTAACCCACTAATCAGTTCTTAGATTCAGGGGAGGGGCGGGCACCAACAACTCAGAATGGGGGCTTTTGGGGAGGGCACCTAGTCCCCCCAGCTCTAAGCAGCCAGGAGGGACCTGCAGCTAAGCGTCTGGGTTGCCATGGCAATGGCATGCCCCCTCAGCTACTGTATGCCCCGACTCCCGCAGAGGCAGAATGAACCCATAGGGAGCTGATCGTAATGTTTATCATGTTGCTTCCCCACCCCTACATTTTTTGAAATAAAATAAGGAATTTTATTCTCACTTCCTGTGTTTTCTGCACGCAAATGCCAGGCCATGGTATTGGGTGATAGATGAGGCCTCCTAGCTGGGCCTGGGCACCAGGAGGAGTCCCCATGCTTGCATCTTTCTGTATCCCCTCCCTCACCTGTGGCCATCCCACTCGCCTCTCCCTGCTGCCTCTGAAGTTCATTCTGGGGCCCGGAACTTGGTGGAAATGACCCAAAAACATTGGCCCATCTTCCTCCTCTCAGCAGCCGACCTCAACCTAATTCTAAAACAGGGCTGAGAGCCACCTCTCAGCAGCTGACCCCTACCCAAGGAGGGTGGCATGGAGGGGCTTGCAGAGACCCCTCCTAACTTCCTCCCTCCCCAGCTGTCTCCCCAAGTGCAGTCTGCCCTCCCATCCCTGGGCCAGCCGGCTTCCACAGAGCACCAGGCCAAACAGAATTCCTGGCCTCCTTGGAAGGGGCTGGAGAAGGCCGAGCGCGGTGGCTCATGCCTGTAATCCCAGCACTTTGGGAGGCCGAGGCGGGCAGATCATGAGGTCAAGAGATCGAGACCATCCTGGCCAACATGGTGAAACCCCGTCTCTACTAAAAATACAAAAATTAGCTGGGCGTGGTGGTGTGTGCCTGCAGTTCCAGCTACTCAGGAGGTTGAGACAGGAGAATTGCTTGAACCTGGGAGGCAGAGGTTGCAGTGAGCCAAGATCATTCACTCCAGCCTGGCGACAGAGTGAGACTCTGTCTCAAATAAATAAATAAATAAATAAAATAAAATAAAAAGGGGGCTGATGAAGGCTCTGGAGGCTGATGATTCTTTTTGTGGCTCCCGTGCCCATATATGCAGTGGCTCATTCAGAACCCACAGGCTGTGGGGAGGCTGATATCATCCTAGCCCAGGGTCACCAGTTCATAGGCACAGTCATTGGATCCTAGGTCTGTCTGACCCCAGAGGCTGGGAAGAGTCTAAAGCAACATGCCAGGGGCACTTGTACAGTCGGCCTCCTGTGGACCCCCATGCTGCTCTGTCATCGTCTCTGGGCTGGCTCTCTTGGCAGGGCTGAGCCTGGGAAAGTGTGCCAAGGAAGGGCCAAGAGGCACTGGCTAGTCAACACCTTGGGGCCTCCCCTTGGCTTTGTAGCTGCTCCCAGCAGGGCTGGGGAGGGCGCCTGAGTAGACCTCAGCTCCCGCCTGCTTCCCTGACTGCCGCTTTGCCTGGCTGAAATCCAGCCAGGTAGGGACAGCCAGCAGACTAGCTGGGGTACATATGGCTCCCCAGTGGCCACAGGGTGTCCTGAGTAGGGCCTGGCATTACAGAAGCCCTGAGCGAGGAGGCAGACTCACCCCAGATTCACCAAGTGGCTCTGGGGAGTCCTTAGCCCTCCCTGGCCCTGTGGGCCCTAGTCCACAGGGGCAGGCTAGAGGGGCTCCAAGGATGCCATTATCTCAACACCCGCTTACCCTAGGCCTTGCCCTCCTGGTGGACATGCTGGCAGAGGCCTTCAAGGTTGCAAGACCCTGGCAGGCACGCCTCCCGCCCTCTGCCCTGTGCCTGTGACCCGCCTCCAGGATGGCGACCAGCCCGGGCCTCCCAACCCTGCCAGTTGGAAATCCATGGGTCCATCACCCATAACAACCAGGGGGCTTGGAGTTGGGGATACCGAAGGCCAGATGGACGCTGAGGCTATGAGGGCACCAGGTAAACTTGGCCCAGCCTCACCGGGCACTTGGAGCTTCTCTGACTTCCCCAGCCCCACCCAGCCCTGCCTTGCCCTTGAATACTTCCCTGGGGCAAGAAGCTGAGGACATTCAATATCTGCTCTCTGCTTAACCGCCCCCTCCTGTCCCTGTACTCAGCTGACCCCCTTGCCAACACACCCAGAATTGTGTTTCTAATCCCTATCCCCTGCCAAAGTCATGGTGCCCCAATATTCAAGGCCCTGAGCAATCAAACCCCAACACCTCCATCATGGGCGAAGAGGCTGAGCCCAGAGAGAGGACAGGACTGCAGCAGGCCACACAGCAGCAGGACCCTGCTCCTAACCTGCAGGCCCCTGGCCACCTCTCCTGCACAGAAAGGGCTGGTTCCCAGACTCTGCCCCCATCACATCAAATGTCAGACAGCTCCCAGGAGGCCCAGCGGCTGGCTGGAGGGGTGGGGGCAGTGGAGGGCAGTTAGTCTTTGCGGAGGAGATAAGAGCTAACAGCGAGGTAGCTACGCAGATAAAAGGGTATCAGCTTTGTGGGTAGCGGGGACATCTGCAGTGCCCTAAGCCTAAGCTGTGTGTGTGTGTGGGGCGGGGGAGGGTGCTGTGGCACCACAGGCAGATCCTCGGGGTGTTTGGCTGGACACTCTGAAGCTCTTTTTTTTTTTGAGACGGAGTCTTTCTCTGTCCCCCAGGCTGGAGTGCAGTGGCGCGATCTCGGCTCACTGCAAGCTCCGCCTCCCGGGTTCACACCATTCTCCCGCCTCAGCCTCCCCGAGTAGCTGTGACTACAGGTGCCCGCCACCACGCCCGGCTAATTTTTTGTATTTTTAGTAGAGACAGGGTTTCACCATGGTCTCGATCTCCTGACTTCGTGATCTGCCCGCCTCGGCCTCCCAAAGTGCTGGGATTACAGGCTTGAGCCACCGCGCCCGGCCACTCTGAAGCTCTTGTGCCTAGTCGGAGGGGAGAGGAAGCCTTTACCAAGCTGGGCCAGGGCAAAGCTGGCAGCCACTGGGGCTGGGCTTGGGTTGGCATCAGGAGCGGCTGGACATTGCTTGTGTGACACAGTGCTTTGGGCCCATCGGGACTCCTCAGCTAGCCGGGCTGCACCCTCCCCCGAGAAGTGTGCCCCTCTAGACAGAGAAGCTGCCTCTCAAAGAGTCCCTGTTCCAACATCTGAGAGGGAAATGGGGTGCCGTGGGGACGGCTTGCCCCAGGCTGAAACGCCACTGCCCTCGGGCCTGGTTTTCCTTTTCTCAGCAGACTGGCTTCATTTGGCCAGTGCATACACAGAACAAGCAGCCCCCCAGCGTGCTGAGATTTCAGGATCACGTCCCCATCGTCCTCCACCATCACAAACACTTTGCTTTGGATTTTAAAGGCATTCAAGTCTTTCTTCTAAATCGTCCCATTCAAGAGCAAGTGTCCAAGAGAAAGAGTGACAGCAGCCAAGAGCTTGGAATAGGCCAAGCTCCCAGTAGTCGTGGTGGCTCATTGCCTGAGGACATAGTGTGGTGGGGGGAGGAACCTTGAGAAACCCACGGCCTGTCCCATCACAAAGGAGTTTGTTGACCCCCTGCCCCCCGCCAGCTACTCCCAACATGCCAGGCAGGGGCTGGCTCTTGGGCATCATCATTTCCAACATCTGCCTGGGCTGGGAGACCCGTAGCAAATGTTGATGATCGAAGGAACAAACCAACACTGCGGTTATGGTTTCCCTCGGGAGCTGTTTTTCCTCTGGTCCCACGCCTCTTGTACAGACAATAAAAAAGGAACACGGTTTCTCAGAGGTTCCACCAAAGCCTCTTTCCTTTTACAAACCTGGCCCCTGTGCCCTAAGCCTTTGTTCTGAGACTGGGAGACCTACAAATGGAGAAGGGGGAGCTCAACTCAGGACTGAGGGTGACCTGTTCCCAGGGGATCTAGCATGGGGGACAGTGGGACAAGAGCAAAGATTCCCCTGCCAGTGATGGATCCCAGGCGGTCCGGAGAAACCTAGGAGTGGCTGCTGAGGTCGGGGCCTCCCAAGGGTCCGCGAAGCAAATTACCGGGGACAGTAGGGAGCACGGCCTGCCCCACACTGGCGCAGATGCTCCGGGCGCCCCTGGGTGGCGCTGCAGGCTCGGCTGTCGTGGGTCCTCGGTGTTAGCATCTCCCTGGCGAGCGCCTCGGAGCCAGCGCACAGCGATCTCTACCAGGGTGTGGACGGAGGGAATGCCATTCGGAGCCTGCGCTGGCTCAGGGCGCCCGCATGGCACTAGGAGCCAACAGGATTTCAACAGGCGGTGACAGGAAGGCGGAGTCCCCGCAGAGGGAACAGCCTGTGCAGAGACCCTGAATGCAAGGCACGCCCTGGGCATGAGAAGTGTGTGTCTGAGGCAGGGAGTACCTTTCAAGGAGCATCCAATCTTACACTCGGCTGAAAACTGAGGCTCAGGGAAGGCAAAAAAGAACTTGTCCCAGGTGACAGAGCAAATGGTCACCCTGGGGGATTGGGTTGTGTGCACAAAATTTGTGAATAAACTGAGACTGCTGCTGTGCCCTTTGCTAAGAGCCTTTCTTCCATCACCCTAGGTACTACTGCTCAGAGGGGTCAAGGAACCCCCCAAGGTCACACAGCCTGCGCCCTGGCAGAAACAGGACTTGCCCCCACCCCACCCCACCCCCAAGTCTGTCTGACTTGAGTGGATCAGGTGGGGCTGGGTGGCACCCAGAGGAGGGCAGGTATCTCACTCACAACCAAGCTGAAGGGGCTGCCACCCTCTGCTTCCCTGGCCCTACCAGGAGGACTCTGCTGGCACTGCCCTGGGCTGGGAGGCCATAGAGAGCTTTGGGCTGTCTGTTCCTGGGTCTGGGAGATTATGTGAGCTGAGGAGGACTTCCCCCAGGGCTCTCCTGCCCCAGAAGTCAGGGTGAGGGAAGCAGGACCCAAACACCCTGTCTGTCATCCTTTCAGAAAACACACACCAGGGTCTCCTGGGCCAGGCTCTGGGCTGCCACCAGTCTCCAGCAGCAAATGACGTCAGTATTCCAGGTGCTGTCACAGAGACCCTAGTCACAGGCTGGGCAGGGAAGGGGAGGAACCCTGCGGGTCAGAGAGAACTTTCTAGAAGGGGAGCCCCTGGGAAGAGCCGCAAGAGTCCATGGGAATGTGCAGACGGCCCCTCCCCGCAGAGAGGAAGCAGGTGTGAGACTACGGTGATCAGCTTTAGCACTGAGGAGTTTTCTGGCTGTCTCGGAAGAGAAGTTCATGGGCAGCAACACTCAGAGCCACCTTGTGTGTGTGTGGAGTTGGGGGTGGGTTGATGGGGCAGCGGGGCTTCCCCTCCAGCTCCATCCCACGGAGGATGGGCCTGGGAGGGGCTGAACAAAAATTGGCAGAATTTGCGCCTTTTCCACCTCCCAAAGAGAACCCAGTCCAGGCCAATGGAAGCCCAAAGAGTGGGGGCAACCCCTGCAGCTGGTAGGGCGACCCCAGCTCCCACTCCAGAAAGGCCTCATAGAAATCCTCGCTCAGCTTTTTCAAGCTGCCGACACTTCAGATGAAACCCTCAGCTCAGCTTGGAGCTGTCGGGCTGTGTGGATGCTGGGGACTGAGTGGTACAGCCAGATCTTCTTCCCAATTTTGGGTGCCCCAAGAGGCAACTCAAAGCCCTCCCCAGAACTGTCCAAAACCCACACGCACCGTCCAGCCCATTGCCAGACGAGGAGCCTGAGACCTGACTCCAGGGACTCAGGGACAGGAATGGCCATGCCTCGGGGGTCCAGCTTATTCACTGCAGTAACTACAGGCAAGCACCTGGTCCCAGGTGGGCTTGAGGGAGATCGATGTTGCCTCCTGGGGCCAGCGGGCACAGGCTGCACCACCACCACTGGTGTGATGCCAGGTGTGGTGCTAAGATCAGCAGGTGGCCCGCTGTGCGGGGCCCTTTGAGGCCCCCCATCATGGAGGGCTGTGGGAGGCCAGTGCAGGTCCAGAGGCACAACCGTCTTCCCCAGTCCATGTCCAGAAGCGTCTGCAGACATGGCCCCCAGCCCTGGGTTCTCATCTGCTGGGCCCGCTCATCCCATCATGCAGAAGAGTCAAGTGACTTGAAGCCCAGCATGAATAGGAAGTGAATAGACCCTCGGGCAGGTCTGAGTCCAGGCAGCCCTGGGCTCCCAGGCCCAGGGCATCTAGAGCTGAAGGGAGCTCCTTAGCGCTCCCCCTCACCCCGCCACCGGCCCTAACACACACATTGATGGCCGAGGGCCTGAATGCTGTTGGGGAGTCTGGGCAGACCCCAGCTTCAAAACTCATGCAAATTCACCACTCCACTGCATGATACATCTGAATGTATTTTAATATAAAAATAACAGCTTTCCCCCAATTCTTGCTCTAGGAAAATGTGCTATGCTCACCTTCCCTCTACCCCTGTCCCATCAGGCCCAGAGCCAAGGCCGTAGGGCTGCTGAATACACGTGAGGGGGCCGAGGGGAAGACAACAGTACCAGGAGGGCAGGCAGGGCACCCCAGGCTGGCCAGTGGAGGGGTGGGGGTGTCGATCCCGCCGGGGGCTGGCTTGGTTGCTGGTGCCCTGAGCCCTTCTCTGCCCGCCTGGGTGTTGCCTTCACTGATGGAGGTAGGCGTCCAGCCAGATGTCGCCAGACTTCTTCAGGGACCTGGGAGGTGGGGGTGGGTATTAGGAGCTCAGTTGCAAGATCCTAACACCCCTGTATCCCCCATGGTAAGTGTGAGCGAAGATATCCCCATTCCCTGTGGGTTCCCTTCCCTGGGGGAAGGCAGCGATGCGGGCCGGAGGGTGGGTGGGGAGAACAGCTGAATGCTTATTCTCTGGAATGGAATCTAGACCGGGGTGAGGGGTGTGGGGTATGGGGTAGGGGAGCTCGAGGGCAGCCAAGGCCAAGTCCAGGCATAAGCCTGGGTGGGCCTGTCCCTCCTGCACCCAGTTCTCCATTGCCTCCTCCTGCTGGGCACTGCAACCCAGGGACAGAGAGGATGTGGAACCTGCCCACCCGATCTTCGGCCTGATATTGGGCAGTGGAGCCAGAAATGTCAACAACCTGCTAGGAAACCCTGTGCCAGGTGCTCTAAAGGGCTGTGCCAAATGGCAGGGGCTCAGAGCATCAGACTGGGAGAGATCATGAAGGAGAAGTGGGCATCTGAACACCAGCATAGGAAGGAAGGGCAACCAAGTAAGGAGAACAGCGTGTGCAAAGGCACAGAGGTGTAAGACCTGGAATCTGGCGTCTGTTCCCCACCTCCAAGGTGACCACAAGGGCTGAGCCCCTTCACCCCTCGCCTGGATGGCTGCAGTGTCCTCTGCTCTCCTTTTCCACTTCGACTCCTGCCCGCCAGTCATTACCAGTAGGGGCAGCTTTCCAAGATGCAAGCCGGGCGTGTCCCTTCTCTGAGTGCCTGCATGCCTGCCTCGGTTATCTATGCCATGAGCTTGGCATTCAGGGTCAAGTGCCCTCTGCCTGAACGCTCTTCACCAGATGTCCCTGTGGTGAGGCCTCTCCCCTCCTCCCTGTCCCTGCTCACGTGTCAGCCTGTCAATACTGCCCACCCTACCACCTTATTAAAAAACGGCAGCCCCTGCCTGGCCGCCCTCCTCCCCTCCCCTGTCCCTGCCCTGAGGGGCTTTTCATTGTTCTTTTGCCCATCTTCTGTAATTTACTTATTTGTTATTTTAACTGCTTGCTGTTTTCTCTGCTAGAAGGAACATCAGCTCCAAGAGGGCAGGAAGCTCTCTGGAGCCTGCATTGCTACAAGGGCAATGCCATCTTCAAGGAAAACTGTCTGATAACCGATGCTTGACCCTGAATGCCAAGCTCATGGCATAGATAACCTTCTTTTGTAGATGCTTAGCTAACCTCCAGTGGTCACCAGGTTCATAAGAACCACCTGCATGGGGTTCACCCTAAAAGCTTGCTATATAGAGGGTTCTTTCCGGAGGGCGTGTGAGGGGATGTCCCAACTCTTGGCTGCCTGAGACATGATTTTTTTGTTTGTTTGTTTTTCAGATAGTCTGGTTCTGTTGCCCAGGCTGGACTGCAGTGGCGCAATCTCAGCTCACTGCAACCTCCGCCTTGCGAGTTCGAGTGATTCTCCTCCCTCAGCCTCCCAAGTAGTTGGGATTACAGGCACCTGCCACCACACCCAGCTAATTTTTTTATTTTTTTTTTTTTTTTTTTTTTTTTTTAGTAGAGGCGAGGTTTCACCATGTTGGCCAGGCTGGTCTTGAACTCCTGAACCTCACTCAAGTGATCCGCCCATCTCAGCCTCCCCAAGTGCTGGTATTACAGGCATGAGCCACCGCGCCCGGCCCTGAGACATGGCTTCTGTTTATAAGTCCCTGTTAAGCGTTTCCTTCTGAGAAACTGGATCTGTTAGCTTTTTTCCCTCAGCCTTTGGGGGTAGGTTTGCACAGACCTGCACACCACAGGCACTGCTGTGTTTGTGAGTCTGCAGTAGGTGCTCCAGAAATTCTCGCTGTGTGCATGAAGGCTGGGGAAGGGAGGAAGGGCATGGGACGTGGACAGAAAGGCTCAGGGACCCCGGGGGCTCAGCATGAGGCTGACCTGGACAAGGGCAGGCATAGGCCCTGGGGAAGCCAGCAGAGCAGAGGGGCCCGGCTGCCGCCTCACCTGACGATGTCCACCAGCGCGGTGAGGAAGGGCTTCACTTCGTAGCTGAGGCCGTGCTTGGCACACAGAGACTTGACCAGTGGGGCCACCCGGCTGTAGTTGTGTCTCGGCATCCTGGGGAAGAGGCTGGGGGTGGAGAGCGTATGCTGGCACCTGAAGTGGGAGATTCCAGAGAGAGGCCCCACCCACGGGTCCCCTCCCAGGATCCCCTCCCAGGACCCCCACCCCACCTCCCACTGGCCCCCAGCACCCACACTCACTGGTGCTCGATCTGGAAGTTGAGGTGCCCGCTGAACCAGTTGGTGAAAAGTGAGGGCTCCACGTTGCAGGTGGCTGCCAGCTGCCGGAAGCCAGCGGGGCACAGGTGAAGGAGGCTGTTGCAGATCCCTGACCCCACGGCACCAACCCCCCCGCTGGCAGCCCCGTCAGGGCCTCATCCCTCCTTTGCCATTTGGCTCCTAGCTGGGACCCCCACCACACACAGGATGGGCCCTACCCAGCCCCACCCCTGCTGCCCACCTGAGAGCTGACCCAGTCCCGGTGCTTCTCATGGCCGATCTCCTTGGGGATGTGGTTCATCTGTGTGATCCACACGAACCAGTGGCTTTCCAGGACCCTGTGGGGAGGCTCGGGCACTGCCCTAGGTCCAGCTCACCACTTAGGCACCCTGAGTGGAGGCTGGAGAGCAGCTGTCCCCAAGTGGCCTTGACTTCCTTATCTGTACAATAGGGTTGTGGTCATTGCCCCCTTGCCAGTGTTTAAAGAATCTGAATGGAGCAGTGTCCACTGTGAGGCTGAGCCCAGAGCAGCTCTGACACCCACGGGGCCACTTACAAGCCAGGCCACGCTCCCTAAACCCACCAACCCTGGGCTCCTGTCACGCTTGTGTTTATGTGATTCCGCCAGCAAGTCAGGGAGGCAGTACCACTGGCCCCATTCTGCAGATGGGAAAAGGGAAGCTCTGGTTGGGGGGTGCAGTGGGGTCACCTGTCGCCTGTGTGTGACCTCGCCACTCCCTGCCATACCTGACAGCAACAAAGAAGAGCAGCACCCCAGGGACGCCGTAGAAGGGGAGGTAGGATAAGAAGAAGCGGGCATAGAAGCTGGCGGCCCAGAGCAAATCCTGCAGAGGAGGGCAGAGGTGATACCGAGAGGTCTCCAGGTGCCCGGAGGTCTGGAGGCCTGGTGGGTGGGAGGGGGACCTCAGGCATCCAACTCTTCTGCCTCATTTGCCTCAGAGCCCAGGACAGGCCACCACCCTCTCTGGTTTTCTCAGTTGAGTAAAGGAATAGGGTCCTTGCCCTGCCAGCTCACGAGGCTGATTTTAGTGACGAAGGTGTCACACAGGGTGTGTTGGGGAAGACCCTGCCAGGGACACAGATGCCTGGCAGAGTCAGCCCAGCAATTCCTCCTGGGAAGACACCCTCACCAAGAGAGACCCACACACCCCCCCATTCCTCAACCCCCCCACCCCACACGTACAGTCACGGGCACACTCGCTCTCCTGCTGCGCGCACACATGTGAGCCACACTGTTGCACGCACACATGTGAGCCACACTGTTGCACGCACATGTGCACCCTGTTTGCCTTCATGGGCAGGTACTGTCCCCCGAGGCACCACCTCCTGCCACGGCAGCCGTATGCCCGGGGTCCTGGGCAACCCCACTCACCGCCCACTGCATGCACACCAGCATGTACGCCAGATTTTCCACTTCAAAGTTCACCAGGGTGAGCAGCGGCGGGCCGACTGCAAGAAGGGGCACGAGAGCACTCAGGAGTGGGGCTGGGCTGCCAAGGTGGGTGGGCAGCAGAGTGAGGGGCTCTGTTACTCCAGGAATGCCCCTGGGACGTTGGTGCTGGTCACATCCAGCTGGAATGACCCCGTATCACCCCCGACCCTGTGTCCAAGCCTCCCCAGGCTGCCCTTACCCCACCACCTCCCACCACCCTTCACCGCAGGTCAGGGCCAGCCTTGAGTCCTCGCTCTGTCCACCCCAACAACTGCCCAAAGACTCTAGGGCTCCAGACCACTCTAGTGAGGGCAAGAAGAAATTCTACGTGGGGCTCGGGGAAGCTCCCAGCAGGCTGTGATGGCCCGTGGCTGCAAGGTGTCCCAGGCACGGGAGACAGCTGGGGCAAAGGCATGGTGCTGGGAGTGTACAGACTGCAGAGGCTGGGAGGGTGACATGACAAGGGAGACTTGACAGGCGTGCCCCTGCCCCAGGAAGTGGCTGGGAGTGGTCCAGGACAGCAGGGAGGACAGTGCAGGCCCAGGCACTCCCTCACCCCAGAAGGACAGATGGACACTCACTCAGGAAGAAGTACAGGTGCTGCTGATTGTAGGGTAGGTATCTGCGTTTCTTCTTGCCATACTGTGGAGACAGGCAGCGGCTGGAGACAGCAGCTCTCCAGGCCACCTCCTTCTCCCGGGCAAGGTCACAGGGCTGGCTGGGGCCAAGGGTCAAAGGCAACTCTAGATTCTAGCGGGCTGGTCGTCCCCAGCAGGCTGGGAGGTGGGAAGGAAAGACACGGGGGCAGGGCTTGGCCCAGCCAGAGTGCAGGCTAGATCAGCGGCTAGGTCAGGGGCAGAGTGGGGACCCAGTGCATTAGCTCCCCCTCAGCTGCAGGCCCAGCCAGAGGGTGTCCACGTCCCTCCCCACCCACCTCGACAGACGACTCCCCCAGGAGGAAGACGGGTGCTACCGTCACGTCTGGGTCTTTGTGGAAGATGTTGGGCTTGGCGTGGTGCTGAAAGTGGCGGAAGTTCCACCAGTGGGCGGAGAAGCCCTGTGGAGGAGGAGGGGGCTCTCAGGGGCAGGCTGTGGCCCCCACTCTGTGCCCACACACTTGGGCAGACCCAGCGCCACCCAGCACCTGGCTGCCCACCCACCCCACCCTCACCTTTAGCTGCCCCATCACGAACTTCTGGGCCACGTGGTTCCACCGGGACTTCTTGAAGATGGAGGCATGGCCCAGGTCATGCTGCAGACACCAGGACTGAGCCTGGGGAGAGAGGCAGGGTCAGAAGCTGTTGGGATGGACGGAGCCCGCCAGGGCCTGGGGCCCCAGTGAATCCTTTCAGCTTGCAGGGTACCCCTGTGCTAATGCTCCATTTCAAGACCCTCGTGGGCCAGTGTCCTCTTTTTACAGATGAGAACTGAGTCCCAGGGAGGTGGAGGGGCTGGTAAGTGTCATGAAGCTGCAGGGTAGCAGCCTCTGGCTCAGTGGCCCTGTGCTTGATCAGCATCTGTTCAAGAAGGAACTTCTTGGCTCATCTGAAATGCAGCCTGACCCACAGACACGCCTGATGGGGCTTCAGACTGTTCACTCATTCATCCCTTTATTCATCCATTCTTCCTTTCATAGGTCCATTCATTCATTTAGCAAATATGTTCACAGTGCCCAGGTGCATGGGGGCCCACGTCTGGTGGGCAGTTAGGGTGGCTGCAACACGGAGCTGGGGTCACCTGAGAGATGGCCAGGATGAAGGCGGCCAGGGCACTGGGCACCCAGCCAGGACCCAGGAGGTAGATGAGGAGCCAGGCCAGCACCTCCATGGCCAGGATGTGGCCCAGTAGGAAAGCAAAGAAGGTGGGACTGGCATCAAACAGCTTCATGTCCTCGGCTGCTTGGTGCAGGGCTCGGAAGTCCTCGACCAGCTGCGCCTGCCATAGCAGAGGGGCCGATCAGCCAAGGAAGAAATTCCTCCCCAGCCCCATTCTCCCGGAGCCCCAGCCACTCCTCCCATCGCCAGGCCCAAGGGGTGTGGGCAAAGGGGAATGAAGTGACAAGAGTACCCAGCCCAGGGTGTGAGCTGGAGCACTGGCTGGTGGCAAAGCCTCCTCTCCCTCCCAAAAGGTATGGGGTGGGTAAGACGCTAGAGCCAGGAGAGAAATCAGTTCATCAAAATCCTCCTTGTAGATGGGGACACTGGGCGACAACAGGGAGGGAGCTTGCCTCGGGATCCAAACGAGTGCCTGGCTAAACCAGATCTGGAGCCCTGGACTGCTCAGGGCATCCCTACAGCTTCACTTTCAACTGCCTGCCCCCCTGGGAGGGGAGGGGAGGGCAGGCCCAGCCCTGGCTCTGCATCCCTTTGGGCGAATGTCGAGGGAGCTGCTCCTGGCCATGTGGCAATGTCTTCCAGACCTCCAGCCATCCCCCTCCCTCAGGGGCTGAGCCTCCTTTAGGGCCCTGCTCACATTCAGGGGTCCATCCTGGCTGGGTTCTTCCGGAGCCAGCTCTCCAATCAACAGGGGCTGTAGGAACTTGCGCACAAAATTGAGATCTTGATGGAAGGCACGGAAGGCATCCTGAAACAGAGCAGACAGTCAGGCGGACAGACAGACACAGCTGAGTAGCACAGTAGCAACCAGCAAAGACAGGCGGAAGGACTACGGATGGATGGGCGGAGCAGACGACAGGTGGACAGAAAGTCAGCCGGCTGATGAACAGTCAAAGACATGGGACCAAGTGGGTCTGCCTTGCCCATGGGCCCTCCCTGGTCCTCCTAGGGCCCCGGGTTGTCCTGCTTTTCACCCATTGCCTGCTGTGCCCCATCCACTTCACCCAGCACAAGGGCCCCTCTCTGAACACGGTCAAACATCTACAGCTCTGGATTTACAGAAAGACCTCCCGGGAAGACTGATTTCTTGAACCACAAAAAAAGGTTCTGCTTTTCGAAAAAGCTTAAGTCATACATGTTTCCACTACATGTAGAATAAGATCTGGGTCACAAACATTTGATTTACCCCGTTTTTATAAACATTAGCAGTGGGTGAAGGGAAGGTGGGCAAACCTGGAACTGAGGACCACTGGGTCACGGGGTCGGGGGATCAGTCAAGGGCCACACACATTGAGTCCTTGGGGGTTTGCAAGGAAGACACTTGAACAGTTAAACTGATTTGACTTACCAAGCAGGAAGCAGGAGCAGAAAACATAATTTTTTTTTTTTTTGAGACAGAGTCTTGCTCTGTTGCCCAGGCTGGCATGCAATGAACTGATCTCAGTTCATTGCAACCTCTACCTCCTGGGTTCAAGCGATTCTCCTGTCTCAGCCTCCGGAGTAGCTGGTCTCAAACTCCTGACCCCAGGTGGCCAAGCTGGTCTTTAACTCCTGACCTCAGGTGATCTGCCCACCTTGGCCTCCCAAAGTGCTAGAATTATAGGCGGGAGCCACCGCGCCCAGCCTAATTTTTTTTTTAAGTAAATAAAATGGGCCAGGCATGGTGGCTCACATCTGTAATCCCAGCACTGTAAGAGGCCAAGGCACGAGGATTGTTTGAGGCCAGGAGTTCAAGACCAGCCTGGGCCACATAGTGAGACCTTGTCTCTATTTCTACAAAAAAGAAAACATAATAAATAAAATGAATAATCTAACATTCTTGCAATTCTGTGTAATAGCTGGAGTGGGGGTGGAGTACGATGCAGGAGAAGGAAGAAAGAGTAAAGAAGGGGGTGAGAAGAAAAGACAGACCAGGAGAAAGATAAGGGCCAGGGAAAGAGACCAGCCAGGAAGTGGCCCCAAAAGTAAGCTTGAACTTCACACCTGGGCTCACTTAGCCTTCCGGGTCTGCCTGTGGTCTTGGTATTGTAATCGGCTCACTAATTGTTCACAGCTCTTGGACTGATCTTTTTCCTTGTACTTTCAGAGGCTCTCTCTGAATGGGCTAGCCAGAGCCATACAGCAGCCTCGACTATAGAACCAGTAGCTGGGTGGTGTTGTCCCCATGGGTCTGGAGAAGGGAGGCCTACCCAGTTGCTAAAGGAAACACCTTTGAAGAAAGCTGACTGAGGACAGGGGCCTCCTATTGTCCTCTTGCTAATGATCCTACCAGCTGGTGTATCTTAAAACAGAAGTGACAGCGGGCCCTGAAGTCACTGCCAGGACATTCTCCTACCATCCTGGGGGGAAGAAAGCACTTCAGGCTCCTCCAGCACCCACTAAGAGGTAACACATACATGATCTACTAGGGGTCCCCTTGCCTGCTTTTATAGGCTCAGGGCAGCTTGGGGACTGGGGGGCTGGTAGGGTGCCCCTTCTAGAATAACCTGGGCTGACTTGCCTCCCTCATTACAGAGGAGGGGGCTGTATAAGTGCAGATCTCACCCCTCTGGACATGAATCTTGAAGGGGGGGCAGCAAAACTGGTAGAAAAAGGGGCAGAGGGAAGGCCGGGGGTCCCCAGGAAGCTGTCTGGGCCCTTGGCTACCTGCGGAGCTGGGGTTGGTGTATACAGAAGCCGGGAGAGAAGAAGACTCTTGGGGCTCTACTGACCCCACTGGGTGACTTTTTTTTTTTTTGAGGCAGGGTCTTGCTGTATCGCCCAGGCTAGAGTGCAGTATTGCAATCATGGCTCAGTGCAGCCTCTACCTCCCGGGCTCAGGTGATCCTCGCACCTCAGCCTCTCCCGTAGCTGTTAGTACAGGTGTGCACCACCATGCCCAGCTAATTTTTTATTTTTATTTTTCGTAGAGATGAGGTTTGCCATGTTGCCCAGCTGGTCTTAAACTACTGCGCTCAAGCAATCCACCCACCTCAGCCTCCCAAAGTGCTGGAATTACAGGAATGAGCCACCACGCCCAGCCCAAAGAAACACTGAAAAATTTTTTTGAGACAGGGCCTCGCTCTGTCACCAGGCTGGAGTGCAGTGACGCAATCACAGCTCACTGCAGCCTTGAAATCCTGGTCGTAAGTGATTCTCCCACCTCAGCCTCCCCAGCAGCTAGGACTACAGGCACATGCCACCATGTCTCATTAACTTTTGAATTTTTTTGTGGAGTCAAGATCTCACTATGTTGCCTAGGCATGTCTTAAACGCCTGACTTCAAACGATCCTCCCACCTCAGCCTCCCAAAGTGTTGAGAGTACAGGTGTGAGCCACACCTAACCTCTAATTTATTTATTTATTTTTTATTTTTTGAGACAGAGTCTTGCTCTGTCGCCCAGACTGGGGTGCAGTGGCATGATCTCGGCTTACTGCAACCTCCACCTCCCAGGTTCAAGAGATTCTTGTGCCTTAGCCTACTGAGTAGGCAGGATTAGAGGTGCAAGCCACCACACTGGGCTAATTTTTTTTTTTTTTTTTTGAGACGGAGTCTCGCTCTGTTGCCCAGGCTGGAGTGCAGTGGCGCAATCTCGGCTCACTGCAAGCTCCGCCTCCCGGGTTCACGCCATTCTCCTGACTCAGCCTCTCCGAGTAGCTGGGACTACAGGCGCCCGCCACCACGCCCGGCTAATTTTTTGTATTTTTTAGTAGGGACGGGGTTTCACCGTGGTCTCGATCTCCTGACCTCGTGATCTGCCCGCCTCGGCCTCCCAAAGTGCTGGGATTACAAGCGTGAGCCACCGCGCCCGGCCCGGGCTAATTTTTGTATATTTTGTAGAATCAGGGTTTCACCATATTGCCCAGGCTGGTGTTGAACTCCTGAGCTCAAGCAATCCTTCCGCCTTGGCCTCCCAAAGTGTTGGGATTACAGGCGTGAGCCACCACGCCCAGCCAATTTTTAAAAAATTGTAGTAAAATATACATGAAATTTACCATTGTAAGCATTTTTAGGTGTACAGCTCAGTGGTATTAAGTGCGTGCACAGTGTTGTCCAACCATCACCATCATCCAGCTCCAGAACCTTTTCACCTTCCCCAACTGAAACTCTGTCCCCATTAAATACAAATTCTGCATTCTCTCCTCCCCCTGCCCCTGGCAACCACCACGCTACCTTCTGTCCATACAGATCTGCCTCCTCCAGGAACCTCATCTGGGAGAAATTACGTTTGTTCCTTTGCCTCTGGCTCGTTTCACTCAGCACAACGTCCTTAAGGTCCATCCATGTTGCAGCACATGGCAGGATGTCCTACCTTTTTAAAGCTGAGCCAGTGTGATGCCGGGTCCCTCTTTCTCCTTTGAAACTCCCCAGACACACACGCACATGCAGACACACCCACCAGCCCACCCCAGCAGGCATCACTCAGACACTCAGAAACATGCCTACAATCACGGCCCACATGAACACCCAGCCAAACACAGCCTTGCACACATGGTACACAAAGATGCAGCCGGCACGCACAGACGCACTCGGCACAACGTGCAAGCTGTGGCTGCGGCCCCAGAATCTCTTCCCTCCCAGCCCTTCCCTCTATCATCCCGTGTCAGTTCTGGGGCCACCTTCTTGAGCTGAGGATCTTGGGTCCAGATTGGTCTCCTCGCCTCCTTTCCCGTTGGTCCTGATTCACCCAGGCCAGCCCTGTCGAGGCACTGACAGGGGAGGACAGAGCCAAGCCTGCCCAAGGGTCTTCAAGCCAGATCTACCCCTTGCAATGATAAGGGGAGGTGTGAGCCCCCTCAGGGCTGTGTCAGAGAACCCCAAAGCCATTGACAGGGCTCCAGGTGGGGAAGGGACAGGTGGGGCTGTGACAGTTCCCTGGGAAGCAGGCTGGGCTCTCAGGGCTGGGTGGGCACCCTGGGGCTGGGTGTTCGAGTAGGGCAGGGGCCTGGACTCAGGCCGAAACCTGACGGACCAGCAAGAGGTTCCTGACAGACCTCTGGAACTGGCTGAGGTCATGTGACCTGGTCCTCTGTGGGCCTCTCCTTAAGGATGGGGGGGCCAGGCAGAAGCTAAGACTCAGAGAGGTTAAGCTACTTCTTCAAGGTCACACAGTTCCATTTGACTGAGGTTAGATCAGAGCCCAGGTCTCTTCTCACTCCTAAGTGAGAGTTGAACAATGAGAACACATGGACACAGGGAGGGGAACATCACACACTGGGGCCTATTGGGCGGGTGAGGGGCAAGGAAGGACAGCATTAGGACAAATGCCTAATGCATGTGGAGCTTAAAACCTAGATGAGGGGTTGACAGGTGCAGCAAACCACCATGGCACATGTATACCTATGTAACAAACCTGCACATTCTGCACACATATCCTGGAACTTAAAAGTGAAAAAAACAAAAACGAAAATGAAAAACTGTGCTTGTCGCCACTCCTGGACCAGAGGGGAGGCAGCAGTTCTCCTAGGTAGGGTGCGGGGGTCCTTGCCATGAGGCCAGTCACTATCTCAAGAAGCCAAGGGCCCAGCTGCTGGGAGCCTGGGCTGGGGGGCAGGAGGGCGGTTCTTGGGCCTCATCAATGGAGCCTCAGGGAACTGTGGGAGGTCCCACCCTCACCCACCCTAAGTGCACCTAGGAACATCCACCCAGGGGTATGTGCACCAAGCCCTGTCCCCCCAACCCCCACACACACCCAAGCAAGTGGAAAGCGGCACTCGAGGTCTCTCATTGGGTACCGGAGCAGAGCTGGGTGAAAGTGCTGGAATCAAAACGGTATCCCTAAACACAAGCTCCTGGAGGCAGCGACAGGCTCTGTTCACAGTGGCATCCTCAGAGGTTGGCACAGAAGCAGCTGCTCAACAGCAGGAATGAATAAGTAGACAAGAGCCAACCCTCCACAGCCCCCAAAGCAGGGGCACGAAGCATTTTGCTGGTGAGGAAATGAAGGCCCAGCGGGAAGGGACACCTGCCCAGGTCCCAGTTAGTAGCGGCAGAGCTGGGATTCGAACCCAGGCCCATCTTCTGTGATGTTCACGCTCTCTCAGGATACAGAGACAGCTCAGCCTGGCCTTGGTCCCTGGAAGCCTAGAGTGGCTCAGCTGGCCCCAAGATCCCATGCCCTGCCCCAGCCCCACCATGAATCCCACACAGCAGCTGGTCAGGGCGGGTGTCCCAGAGCCAGCCTGCCCAGGATGGAACCTGAGCTGCTATCCAGGAGCCAGGGAGCCCCAGACAAGACCACACACATCTCTCATCAGTATTTCTCATCAGTAAACCAGGAACCACAAATCCCCATCTCACAAGGCTGCTGGGAGGATGGAGTCGGTGGCGCTAAAGCACTTAGAAGGGGCCTGCTGGTTGGCAAGAGCTCCACAGCCCAGCTCTTTCTGAGCCCTGCAGCCCTGATGAGCCTCCTCCTGAGAGTCCACTTAGAGGTAAGTGCCTGCAGGAGGGGCCTACAGG
Source organism: Hylobates moloch (assembly GCF_009828535.3). Taxonomy (NCBI): domain Eukaryota; kingdom Metazoa; phylum Chordata; class Mammalia; order Primates; family Hylobatidae; genus Hylobates; species Hylobates moloch. Next base: position 80,755,944 of record NW_026652280.1, read on the forward strand.
TGTCGGGGAAGAGAGTGGAGAAGCTGCTTCTCTGCCTGCCTGTTAAGTCCTGGCCAAGCCTGAGGCTGGGAGAGAGGAGGGGCTGGTAGCCTCCTTCCACCCCAGAGACACAGCAGGGCAGGGAGGGATTTTTGGTCACTCCCTAGAAGAATCGAGAATGTACCAGATCAGTCAGGAAGGGGGTGAAGCAGGGAGTGTGGCAGGGCTGCTGAGGGCTCAGGTGGTCGGGGTCTGTCCTCGCTGCCTTCTCATGCCTTTGTAGGATGTTGGGGTGACAGGGCTATGCCTCAAAGGACACCCCCAGGACAATTCTGCCTCTCTCCTCTCCCAGGTGGGTGGGTACAGCAGCAGCATGCCCAGCACACCATGCTCCGTCCCATCCTCTCCCTGGTGCCCGTCAGAGGAGGCCAGTGGGGAAGCACTATCAGTATCCCATTTTACAGATGAGGAAACTGAGGCCCAAAGAGGTCCCAAAGAAACACAGCTCTCAACATGGGACATCCAAATGTGTAGCGGAGCCCAAGTCGAAGGCAGACACCCCCAAAAAGTTACCTCTGTCCCCCAGCACCCCTCACTGTCCTGGTGAAGGGTGGGCATATATGTGAGGGCTCCTGCAGCCAGGACGCTTGGCCTCACAAGTGTCCCTGACCCCACAGTAGCCCCAAAGCAGCTATACCGTCTGGCTCCTGGTCCTCTCTCCACCACTGACCTCTGGCTCCACTACTGGAGCCTGGCTGTTTCATCAGAAACCCGCAGGAAGAGACCGGGAGGGATGCCCAGGGGCAGTATCCTGCTGACACCAGACAATCCCAACCCTTCCCACAAGGAAGGGGCAAGGCACTGTAGCCCCTCTGAGGAAGGGTCCTGGGTGGGCGGTGGCCTTGCAGAAAATGCCTGCGGGGAGCCCAGAGCAGTCACACTTCATGGGAGTGGCCATTAGGGGACTTTCAAGGCAGTCAATGTGGTAGGAGGGAGTGGAGTGGCTCTGGAGCCACCCCCCAACCAACTCCCGTGGCCTCAGATCTGCCCAGTCCTAGTTCTGCCTCTCCCCAGCTCCCACCCAGACACAAATCCCACCCTCGTGGCCCAAGTACGAAGGCCCTACCCTTCAAGGGTCCCAAGAAGGTTCCATTACACCACCCAGTTTCAAACTCAGTCTCCTCATCTACAAAATGGGCTAACAATAGGACTTACCTCATAAAGCTTTTAGGCGAATTCAGTCAGTTACCACATCTAAACCCCGCAGAACAGTGCCTAGTCAGTAACCGTTGGCTGCAATTACTATGATGCAGCCTCTGCTGCAGCACTGGCCACTACCTCCTCCAGCTCAGGCCAGGCTCAGGGAACCACCTAGAAGGAGGGTCCTAAGGCAGAGGGCTCAGGGCATCTGTTGGAACTTGGATTTTCCCACAGTTGTTAGGGCTTCAGCCAAAGGGCACCAGGGGCAGCTGGGAAACCCCTCATCTGCCCTGAGGAGCTGTGGGCAATGCATTCACCACACCCATGAATAGCTTTGTTGCCCATGGTAACTAGGCACCCACGTGCCCAGCACCACCCTCATGGTGTGCCCAGGACAAAAGCATTCTCATCCTCATCACACTAATGGGGAAACTGAGACCCAGAAGTGAAAGGATGTGTCCAAGATCACAGAGCGAGGCCAGGCTGGCTTCCTCTCTAAAGACAACATGAAGCTAAATCTAATGTCTAATGGTTCTCACTGCAGGACCAGTGTGCCTGTGTCCACAGCCTCTCTTGCTCTCTGCCCTGGCCACACTCTACCTCTTCTGAGTGGCCTCCCCTGGGGGAGGGCAGGTCTCCATCCTCCCGTCTCTTACCCTTCTGGAAGGCTCTGCCTTCGCTCTCTCCATTAAGGATCTTTTTAAATGTCCATCAGACTCCCCAGGCTTCCCTGCTCTGCTCTCTGGGGCTCCCCATCCTCTTTAGAATAAAGCCAAAGTCCTTCTGAGGACACAAACATCCAGCATGAGCCAGCCCGGCCACCTCTAGACCTCACTGCCAGGCCCTCTCTCCACTGCTCTCTGCTGCAGCCATGCTGTATTCCTGGAACACAGGACGCACAGTTCCACCTCTGAGCCTTTGCTCTAGCTGATTCCTCTGCTGTGAACTCATTCCCTGTAGAAGTTTTGCTCAAGCTACATCTTCAGAGGTGAGAACCATGCATGACACAGAGAAGATGCTCACTGATGGATTTAATGAGTCAAACATTGAAGAATGAATGAGTGCCGGAAATAAACAGGCTAGGTGGCAGCATAGCATGCACTTAAGGCTTTGGATACAAATCCCAGACCAATCACTGAATTTCAAGCCACTTTGCCTCTCTGAGCCTCTGTTTTCTCATCTGTCAAGTGGCAATAACAATAAATGGTACCTGCCTCATAGGGGCACCTTGAGGATTAAAAGAGAGGGTTTCAATAAATCAAGTACTGATTTCAAAACCTGGCACATAGTAGGCGCTCAGCACATGGCCCTTATATACTTATGACCAGCAGTGGCTGGGCCTCATCCCTCCCTGGCTGGCTCCACTAGTATCAGGCTGCCATCACAACTCTCAGACAAACCTGGCCAAGGGCCCAGAGTACTCTCCCCAGGGCACCCGGCCTTGTGTCCCAAGATGGCCACAGGCTGACTTCATGGCACAGAAACTCTGGGAATTTCCTGGCAGGAAGGCTTCATTGCCTGGACTTGAGAACAGCTGATGGGCAGCCGGGGCTGGTGAGAGGTGACGGCCAGAACACATCCCTGGCAACTGGCTGCCCCACCTCCACCTGAGGCCACCGCCCAGGATGGGATGCCTGGGGCCTGGGCTCAACTACACAGGGCACTGGGCTGGCCCAACCCCTGGTCTGCCCTGTTTGTTCATCATGGACAAAGACTGATTGCTCCACCCCAGCAACCTCACAGTCCCTTTGGCCTGAATGGAGCAACTATTTCTGGCAACTCTAGTCCAGGCTGTGGGGCCTTGAGGGAGCTAAGAGACAGCCAAAGTGTCCCCTTCCTACTACAGATAGGACTGTAACCAAATAAGGTCACCCAGGAAAGGGGTAGCCGTGCAGGGCTGTCCCACCGTACGCTGCAGTTTGCAGGGCATGCTCACACTTAGGGGCCAGCAGCATTTACCGAATACAAACTACTACATGGCAGCCCTGGCCCACGGGCTTGAGAAGACACAGTCCTGCCCTCAGCCAGCTGTCTGCCCCAGCTCTCCCCACTTTACAGATGAGTAAACTGAGGCACAGAGGAGTGACATGCCTGCTTCAAGGTCGCTCAGCACCTCCAATAGCAGAGCTGGGACCCAGCCCCAAGGAGCAGAGAGATGTTTTTTGTTTGTTTGTTTGAGATGGAGTTTCGCTCTTGTTGCCCAGGCTGGAGTGCAATAGCGTGATCTCGGCTCACTGGAACCTCTGTCTCCCGGGTTCTCCTGCCTCAGCCTCCCAAAGAGCTGGGATTACAGGCATGCGCCATCATGCCTGGCTAATTTTGTATTTTTTTAGTAGAGACAGGGTTTCTCCATGTTGGTCAGGCTGGTCTCAAACTCCTGACCTCAGGTGATCTGCCCACCTCAGCCTCCCAAAGTGCTGGGGTTACAGGCATGAGCCACCACGCCCGGCCTGAGATGTTTTTAAAACAGATATAATTGGCTGTGAATCAATGAGAAAACTGTGTGATGGAAGTCTCAGCATCCCAAGCTAAATGTTAAGTCAGATTCCACTTGGGAGGAACCCCAGCATGGGCCTGGCACCAAGCAGGAAAGAGTGATGAAATAAAAGCTTTCTGTATCCCGGCCGGGCGTGGTGGCTGACACTTGTAATCCCAGCACTTTGGGAGGCCGAGCACGTGGATCACGAGGTCAGGAGTTCGAGACCAGCTTGGCCAACATGGTGAAACCCCGTCTCTACTAAAAATACAATATGCCGGGTGTGGTGGCACGTGCCCATAATCCCAGCTACTCGGGAGGCTGAGGCAGGAGAATCGCTTGAACCTGGGAGGCGGAGGTTGCAGTGAGCCAAGATGGCACCACTGCACTCCAGTATGGGTGACAGAGCAAGACTCTGTCTCCGGCGGTTGGTGGGGGGTGCGGGGAGTAAAGTTTCCTGTATCCATACTGTCCTCTAGGTTACAAAAGACTAGAGCAGGCTGGGAGTGGTGGCTCATGCCTGTAATCCCAGAACTTTTGGAGGCTGAGGCAGGAGGAATGCTTGAACCCAGGACTTTGAGACCAGCCCGAGCAACATAGCGAGACCCTGTCTCTATTTTTAAACAAATAATAATAAATAGATACTTTTTTTAAAAAAGACCAGAGCAGGCATCCACAAGACTCCTTGAAGGGAGGCCAGGGCTCAGCCAGGCCTATGTGGAGAAGCTGTGCCCCTCATCTCGCCATGCCCTGGCAGAAAGGCAGGCACACACACCCACACTCACCCAGACCTGCAAACACCTGCACACTCAAATACTGCCCCCGGGCTGCTTCATCCCGCGGCTGTGCTGTCCCCTCGGGCCAGCGTCTGGCCCCTGAGCACCCACAGACAAGGCTTTTTCTTTCTTTCTTTCTTTCTTTCTTTTTTTTTTTTTTTTAGAATTTCAGAAGCATGCTTATTCTCACTCCTCAGCTTCATGGGGTGGAAGGGGAAAAGAGGGGCTTTCTTCCTCAAAGAGTCCAGTGAAGATTGTCCAATGTGCTGGAGATGGCAATCGGCAGAGAGCAGGTGGCCCTGGCAAGAGGGACGCGACAGTCCTGGGACCGGACAGAACCTCCGCTGCTGCCCAGAGAGCCAGCATTCAGGGTTCATGTCCTCGGGTCTTGAAGACCTTCCTGGTACCCAGTGTGGCCAACCTAGAAATTTGGAGGGTCAAGGACAGGGCATCATGGCCCCAACCCCTATTATCCAGGTGGGTAACAGGAAAAGGGGCTGGTCTGGCTGCTCCACCACTGGACTTCAGCCAGCCAGTACCCTGCGGCCAGGCTACATCCCTCCCTGTCTAGACAGGGGCTGGGATTAGGAAGTTGGGGTCCCTAAGGGCCAGCTTGTTCCTGGGGTGACTGTGCTTCCAGGAGAGGCCCACCCAGCCTGGCTGGCAAAGCTCTCCCACGTGCAGCTGCTAGCCCGGAGAGGTGAGTCACTGTCCCCGAGCCCTTTACAGAAGCTCTTGGGAAAGCCACAGACCTCAGGCCGGCCCAGCCCCCAGCCTCTAATGGCATGTCCTTACCGGCCCCTGGGGACCCTGCCCTGCCCCGCCCCACCCTTAGCACTCAGCAAGCACCCAGCATGGGGACCCAGAATTGAAACAGGGACCTGGGAGCAACAGGGCAGCCCCTCACCCAGGGCAGGCTCTGCAGCATGACACACCCACCTCTAAGGCCCCCTCCTCCCCCGCAGACCTGCTCCGTGGACAGCTGCGGGTCCTCCACGCAGGGAACTGGCCTCCCTACCCCACATCTGGCCCTGGCTAGTCCACCCCAACTCTGGGTCCCGGCGTGGAGGTCAAAGGTCAGCGAGGGGAGGGAGGATGCTAAGGCCCCACAGGTGGAGCGGGACATCACGCCCACGACCGAGCTCCAGGCTCTACCCGCCGGTGGGTGGCTTCCTTACGGCTTCCTTACCGTGGCGTCCTCAGCGCCGTGGTGGCCGATGAGGCGGCTGCCCCCTGGGTGCCGCTGTGCCCAGCGGCTGATGTCGTAGACGCGGCGCTCGATGACCAGCCACTTGTCGCCGGGCTGGTCGTGCGCGCGGATCTGCTCCCAGCAGAAGGTGGGCAGCGGCGCCCCCGGCTGCGCGGGTCCCTCCCGCGGTCCCGGCTCCCCGACGCCGCCCATGCTGCACGCACGAGTCCTGGGGATCCCAGGCGGTGGCCGAGGTCCGACCGAGACCCCAAGGGAAGCGAAGAGCGCTCCCGGGGGCCGCCTCCGCCGCCGCCCGCTGCTCCGGCCCCGCCCTGCCGCCGCGGCCGCCGTACGAGCGAGCGTGCGCCTCCCGGCTCGCGGCGCAGGGAACTCCCCGCCTTATAACCGCGCTGCCGGCGCCCGCCTCGCCTCGCCTGCCCCCCCGCCCCCGGCCAGTCCCCGGCCCTCAAGGCTGGCTGACCCCCCGCGTCCGCTCCAATCCAGGCGCGGGGCCTCGGCCTCCATTGGCCGCCCGGGAGGGCGGTGTCGAGGCGGCTCGCTCCGCCCGGGAGGACGGCGGCCGCCACCCAGCCCTGCCCCGGGGCACCGTCCCGCCCCCTCTCCCCGGGCTGCGGGCTTCCAGGCTCTCGACTCCGCCCGGAGCGCGGGGCCTGGGGACACAACACGCACCTGCTGGGCGTCCCGCAGCGCCTCGCCGCGCCCTCGGGGACCCGAGGCGGAGTCCCGGTCTGTGAGCCGCGGGGCCTGGGGGGCTTCCAGCCGCGCGTCCTGCAACGTCAAATGCAGTGCGCCCAGAGGGGGGACGCTGTCTGGGGTGCCTGTGAACAGCCTTCAAACCGTGGGCCCCAGTGTCTGCGGGGCCCCCACCGCCGCTGCAGCTCTCGCGGAGCCCTCTGCTGGGGGCGGGTGGCCTCCCCGCCGCCGTCGGCACTGCAGGGCTGGGGATGCCCAGGGGTGGCCAAGGAGGAGGTAGGGGAGCAGGAGGGCGCTGGTGCGTGGAGGCGGGCGCTGCCATCCACGGGCTGAGGACACCTGTGCTTGTTTGTTACTGCTTCCCCACCCCTCTGTTTTTTGTTTTGAGACAGGGGCCTCACTCTGTCGCCCAGGCTGCAGTGTAGTGGCATGATGTCAGCTCACTGCAGCTTCAACATCCTGAGCTCAGGAGATACCCCTACCTCAGTCTCGGGAGTAGCTGGGACTACAGGCGCGCCCCATCACACCCGGCTAATTTTTGGTGTTATTTTATTTTTGTAGAAATGGGGTCTTGCCATGTTGCCCAGGCTGGTCTCGAACTCCTGGACTCAAGTGACCCTCCCGCCTCCCAAAATGCTGGGATTACAGGCATGAGCCACTGCACCTGGGCCCCATCCCCCTTTTTAAATTTAAATAAATTCAAGTCATTTTGAAAGTGTAGGTAGCTCCCCTAATTGCTTCGGATTTCTTTGTGATAAATATACCTGTTCCTAAAAGTTAAGCGTTCACACCAGCAAGGAATTCAAATCAGGCTAAGGTTACTTCCAGAGCACTGGTCGTCAGTCTTCCATCAGAACCACCCAGGGGGGTTATTCGGTGAGTCTGGCGTGGAGGCAGAGACTTACATGGCCAGTTCACAGGTGATGCTGACTGGCTGGTTGGGAAATGCACTTAGAAAACCCTAAGTATATTTCTCTGATATGCTAATATTTTGTCTCGGTCTAAAGAGGACCAGTATCCCCAGAAGAGCAGAGGGGGCCTCTGAGTTCTCCCTGGTACCAGGAGCTCCTGCCTTTGCTTGTCAGGACATCCAGCAAGGCCCATGATGTCATCGGGCACCAGGGCTGCCTGGGCCCTCTCCACTGAGGCACCCACTGACCATATCCTGGAACCCCAACCTGGCACATGTGTGTGGGGGTGCAAGAGCATGGCTGGTGGCCCTGGCCCAAGGGAGCTGCAGGCACCCCTGCCCCCCACCATGTTCACACAGCACAGGAATGGAGAAGGCAGACTCTTGAAGGAATGCATCCCCTGCACCAAAATCCAGCCCATCCACTGGGGGCATGGCCCTGGCCCCACCTTCAGCAGCCCTGAGTAGTCAGATGTGGCCATCCTAGGGGCTCCTTCCTTGGGGCCAGCCCTGGCCTGGTCTCAGCCCCTGTGTGTGAGGGGGTTGGGGGATGTGATAGGTTAGAACCTCCACCTTCCCCAGCTGCCCCCAGAAGAGATGGGGAAGATGAAGGGGGGACCACAGAATCATGCAAGAGCTGTGAGTGAGGGCAGGGACCACAGCCCTATTGGCCAAGTCCTCCTTGAAGGGATCACCGTGGAGGCCAGGCGGAGCTCCTCAGAATGCTCCTCAGGAAAGAGGGGCTGCACACAAATGGCCAACACACACAGGAAAAGGCGCTCAGCATTGCTAATCATCAGAGAGCTGCAAATGAAACCACAGTGAAATACTGCCTCACACTTGTTAGGAGGGCTCCTATAAAAAAGAAAAAGGCCTGGAATCCCACCACTTTGGGAGGCCAAGGCAGGAGGATTGCTTGAGCCCTGGAGTTCAAGACCAGCCTCGGCAACATAGCAGGAACTCCGTCTTTAATAAATAAATACGTAAATGAAAAAATCCTGCCAGGCATGGTGGTTCACGCCTGTAATCCCAGCACTTTAGGAGGATCTCTTGAGCCTAGGGGTTCAAGACCAGCCTGGGCAACATGACAAAACCCTATTTCTACAAAAAAAGTTACAAAAACTAGCAGGGCATGGTGGTACGTGCGCCTGTAGTCCCAGCTACTTAGGAGGCTGAGGTAGGAGGATCGCTTGAGCCTGGGAAGCAGAGGCTGTAGTGCGCCGAGATCATGCCACTGTACTCCAGCCTGGGCTACAGAGGGAGACCTGGTCTCAAAAAATCAAATCACACGTGTTGGCAATGATGCAGAACCCTTGTACATTGTTGGTAAGAATGTGAAGTGCTATAGCCAACTATAGAAAAGAGTATGAAAATGCCTTTAAAGTGCCTATGATTCAGCAATTCCACTTCTGGGCATATACCCAAAAGAACCGAAAGCAGAGTCTTGAGGAGATATTTGTACATCCGTGTTCTTAGCAGCATTATTCACAATGGCCAAGAGGTCATTGTGAGGCAGCACAACTGTCCATCCACAGATGCTGGATAAATAAAACATGGTCAGGCCAGGTGCAGTGGCTCACGCCTGTAATCCCAGCACTTTGGGAGGCTGAAGCGGGTGGATCACCTGAGGTCAGGAGTTTGAGACCAGCATGGCCAACATGGAGAAACCCCACCTCTACTAAAAATACAAAAATTAGCTGGGCATGGTGGCGCATGCATGTAATCCCAGCTGCTCAGGAGGCTGAGGCAAGAGAATCGCTTGAACCCAGGAGTCGGAGGTTGCAGTGAGCCGAGATCGCGCCATTGCACTCCAGCCTGGGCGACAAGAGCAAAACTCCGTCTCAAAAATAAAAAATAAAATAAATAAAAAATAAAAAATAAAACTTGGTCTATGCGTACAATGGAATATTATTCAGTCTTAAAAAGGAAGGAAATCCTGTCACATGCTACAACAGATGGACACTGAGGACATGAAGCGAAAGACGCCAGTCATGAGAGGACAAATACTGCATCATCCACTTAAATGAGGGCCCTCGTGCAGTGAAATTCATAGAAAGTAGAATGGGGATTGCCTGGGGCTGGGAGGAGGTGGAAATAGAGGGTTGATTAATGGGTACAGAGTCTCAGTTTTGTGAAATGAAAATGTTCTGGAGATGTTTCAGAACACTGTAAATGGACTTAGCACTACTGAACTATACACTTAAAAATGGTTAAGGGAGGGCCAGGCACAGTGGCTCACACCTGTAATCCCAGCACTGTGGTAGGCTGAGGCAGGCGGATCACTTGAGGTCAGGAGTTCAAGACCAGCCTGACCAACATGGTGAAACACCGTCTCTACTAAAAAAAAAAAAAAAAAAAAAAAAATATTCACACACAAAATATCAGCTGGGCATAGTGGCACATGCCTGTAGACCCAGCTACTTGAGAGGCTGGGGCAGGAAAATCGCTTGAACCCGGGAGGCGAAGATTGCAGTAAGCCTAGATTGTGCCACTGCACTCCAGCCTGGGTGACAGAGTGAGACTCCATCTCAAAACAAAACAAAACAAAAACAACAATAAAAAAAAAAGAGTTAAGGTAGTATAAGTTATGGATTTTTTACCATAATAAAATGAAAAAAGCAAGGAGGCTGCGAAAGCCATTTAGTCCTATATTTCCAACTCACAGATGAGGAAACTGAAGCCCAGAGAAGAGCGACTTTGCCCAGGTGCACAGTCCCGGCAGGAGTTCCATCAGGACAGTCTTGGCGGACTGGCAAGCATCCTGCAGGAGCGAAGCACACCAGTGCGCAGCTGGTCTCAGCTCAGCGCCTCCACCCTCAGAGGCCAGAGTCGTTGCTAGGTTTGAAGAGGGGGCCAAAGAGGGTTAAAATGTTCACATGTGCCAGGGGTACTCAGAGAGGCCCAAGTGGGTTATCTAGAAAATCCATTTAAGAGGAACAACTCCCTCGTGGCTGACGTCGGCTAACCCTCCCCAGCCACCTTTAAGCACATTGCAGGTGTCTAGGAAAGGGCATCCAGGATGCTGGCTCATACTGTGGGCTCCAGGGCTGGCCTCATGATTCCTATCCTGGGGCCATCATTTCCTCTGTGTCACTTCTGTGTGCCTCATTCTACTCATCTGTAAAATGGGAGAAGAGTACTTTATAAGGTTGCTGTGAGGATGAAATGAATTAGATCATTTAAAGGGTTTAGAATCATGCCTGGCACAGTCAGTGCTCAGCTATTAGCTCTCGTTGGGAGATACTGAGAGTGTATGTCCATCCTTCAGGCATTTCAATTCTCTGTTTATGACCCCACTTAGGGTCTGACAGCAGGCTATGCCATTGCAGGGGCAGGCAGTGCAGGTCTGGGGTGTGGGACCCTCTGCCTGTCCCCTGGAGTGTGGTCTGGTGTCTCCTAGGTCTTGGGTGTTGCTGGGCCAGGAGCACAGAAGCTGGGGGTAGGGTGGACAGCTCCAGGGCCCAGACCTCCAACTTCCTTTGGCCCCCAGCTGACCCAGGACTGACAGAGAGGAGAGAAAGTGACTGCCACGCAAGAGAGGCTGTGGGGATCACAGCAGCAAACACAGCCTCTCGCGCCCTTTTCTGACATCCTCCTTTGCCTGCCTGCTTTCCTCTCTTCCATCTGATGCCCTGTGCGTGTTCCTGGTATGTTTTTTGATTGCCAGTCTTCCCCCTGGACATTTTCAGCTCAAGCACAGGTATCCCCAGCATGGGTGGAGGGCTTCCTATGGTCCTGGCCAGTCCACAGCTAGCCTGACCTACCAGCGGAGTGGCACCAAGCCCTCAGGCCAATAGGGAAGTCCCCACAAGGTGTCACCAGCCCAGTAGATACTGACCCGACTCAGAAGCTGCTATGCTCTCCACCACCCCAGGAAGGCATCTATTGGCCTGGGCCCACATCCCTACAGGTGGGGAGGGGCTCAGCCACCACAGACACCTTCCCAGCCCCACTTTGGGTCCTCAGAGATCCTGGCCACCCCCACCTCTTCCAACTGTGACTGCCGCCCCTTGCTGAGAGCTCGTCTAAGACCTGGGCTGGGAAACCCAGAGCTTCCATGGTCCCTGCCTGTGCTTCCAGCAGACATCACCAATCAATCCTGCCACTGTCCCACTGAGCACCAGGCGGCCTCAATGCTTTGCCTCTGAGCTGCAGGCTTCTATGAGACTGGAGGTAGCCATTGCTGGAGGCAAGGAGACCCAGGGGAGGACCTGCCCAAGGTGCCACAGTGAGGCAGTGGGAGAGCCAGCCTTGGTGCCGTTCTTCCCGACAGCAGGCCACCAGCCACGGGGAGAGGGAGGCCTGGCTCATCCCCCAGTAACCCACAGCCCTCTGATACTAAGGGAGGACTCAAACAGTCCTCCCCACAGCAAGTAAGTGGTGATGGCGGAGGTGGGGTGGCTTCAGGATTTGGGTTTAATCCCAAGCACGAGGGTGGGCAGGGAAAGGATTTGGTTTCATTCCTTCAGATGCCCAAGCCTTGGCCAGAGCCCCAGGGTGCAGGAGTGAGGGCGCGTGGCCACCCAGCCTGTACCAACAAAGCCTTCCTTTATTAAATAGAGATCGCATTACATTCCATCCAAAGAAGGAAATCCGGACGTGGTGAAGGATGTGTCCAGGTGGGAGCTCCAAACCCTGGTCCCGAGTGGGCTCTGATGGGTGGGAGGGCCCAGGTCCTGCCTGCCCACCCAGGCCCCACATGCCAGGGCGTGTGTCTGCATGGCCACCCACAGCTGAAAACAGGCGTGGGCGATCTGAAACCCTGTCTGTGTTCTACTGTGGGAGAAAGTGCCCCAGTCCTTCCAGCGGTTTTGGGAGCAGGGCCTCCAGGAGCACAGGGCTGAGATGGGGTGGGAGGGAAGGTGACAAGGGAGGCCTTTATGAAGGGGGAGGGAGGAAGGGGCAAAGGAAGGGAGGAAGTGGGGGAGGGGCCTTGACTCATCTTAACAAGGCTTTGGGGCAGCTCTGTGCTATGGAGGCCCTGCCAGCCCCTCCTAGTAGTCCAATAGGGAGGCCACCGGGAACAAGGCACGGGATGGCCACAAGGGGGTGCCGCTGGCCCAGGGCTTGGCAGCTGGGGTGGAGGGTACCCTGGAGATCCAGCCACCCGGAACAGTCCCTTTCTGAAGACATGCCAGCAACAAGGCACCTGCAGGCGGTTCTGGGGACTGGGGAGGTGGCGCTGGCTGCCTCAAGTGTCCCTTCCCAAGGGCTGAGGGCCCCCGAGTATGGATCCGAGCTCCCTGGTCTTTGGTGCTTTCTTGAAATCCTCCTGGTGGTGGCAGAACCCAGTGGGAAAGAGAGGGGGGTCTTGCCGTGGAGTCCAGGCCCATCTGTCCCTCTGTCTGTCCCAGGATGGACGTGTGGTGCTGGCTCAGTGCCGCCTCCATGGCCTGTCTGTCCATCCATTCTGCCTCTGGCTCAGGGCTGGCTCCAGGCCCCCATCTCCCTGTGTGGCAGCTTGTTCTGGGGTGGGTGTTTGCTCTGTCTCAGAGCTCCCCTTCAGGCCTGGGCTGCGCCCTAAGCCTCCTGAGGGAAGAAGCCGAGCTTGGCGAGTGACATCTCCTTCCGCAGCCTCATGATCTCCCAGAACATGGGCTCTGCTGCAGGCAGAGAGAGGGTGAACAGGTCGGGAATAGCTCAGGGTCACCTCAGGCAGATGGCCAGGTCCCCTCCTGTGGCTTTGGACAGAGCAGCTGGCACAGCACCCTAGGGTCCCCGGCCCCCAAAACAGATGACCTCAGAGAGTGGCTGGACCTCTCTGAAGCTCCACTCTTGAGCCTTGGAAACTGCTAAGTGCCAACCACACCCAAGGGATCTGTTTGCACCACACTGACAGCCACCCCCACAGCCCGACTCAGACACGCAGGCACACGCTGTCACACGTAACAGCGGTGGTCCAGACCTGGGAACTACATTAGACAAGGCACAGATGCCTCCCTGGGGTCTCACAAGGACCCTGCACAGTGGGGCGGGGACCACAGCGGCCATCCGGGGACCTAGCAGGTGTCAACACCCAGCATGCCTTGGCCTTGGCCTCCAAGAGGACTTGACTCCCAGGATGGAGAGGAGACAGCTCCTTACTCAGAGGGTCGGGCCAGACTGGTTCAGGAGAAGACTCAGCAGGGAGCAAAGGTTGGTGGAGGAGCGGGGAGCCAGGCCTTGCAGAATGGGCTGTGGGGGGAGGGGGTGGAGGGAGCCCCTCTCCAGCATGGAGTGGAGTGGGAGCCAAGGCTGGAGGCGGGCGACCCTGTGTTCAGTTGACCAGGAGGAGGTGGCCACACCAGGGCCAGGGAGAGATTCACAGGGGTAGCCCCCTTGTGCAGGGCCGGGAGAGGTTTGGGGACAGGAGAAAGACCAGCAGGTACAGAGCTCAGCACCCAGGAAGTTTGTGAACCCTTTACTAACCCACAACCCTCCCCGCTCCCCAGCCTCCTAGCTGAGTCTTGCCTCCGCTAGGGGCAGGTGGGCCCAGAGGGCGCTTCCCCGTCCAGCCCCATTCCCGTGTGCCATCCCCGCACCGGCCACCAGGGGGCGCTCACCGTCCTGCCGCACCAGGCCTTGCTGGATGTAGCGGATGTAGGTGAAGAAGTTGCACACTGCGGTGATCTGTGGGCAGAGGTGGGGACGGTGTGACCTGCCAGCCCCACGCTGGGGGTCCCCTGACAAGCGGATCTGAATCCAGAGCAGGAGGCCCTAGGTCCCTGCAGAGCCAGGCAGTGCTCCCTGACTCAGCTGGGACTGGGCTTTCAAGTAGTAATCAATAACAGCATGACTAGCCCTGCCGTAATAACAGCAGCAGCAGCCATTCCATCAAGCGCCTGCAGCAAACGGAGCAGATGCGCTTATTATTCCGTCTTACATGGGGGAATGCGGAGCCACCCGGGGGAAGCCGCTGACATCCATCACGGAGATGGCGGAGCTAATGAAGCAGCGTGCAGCAGAGCTGTGAGATGAACCGGGCAGGCTGTCCCGGAGTCTACGCTTGCTCTCTCACAGGCCGGCTTGCTCCAGATGCTGGAGTTTTGGGCCAGCCAGGCCTCAGTCCAGTCCTACTCATAACACTGGGAAAGGAAAGGGGGTCAGAAGCCTCTCACCTGGGCTGCCCGGGGCCCCTGGGGCCTCAGGCCTGCTCCATGCCAGGCCCTGGGGACCCTGTGTTGGCTCAGACACTGCTATGAGGACTCACACCACGGAGAGGGCACTGTTGGTGCCTGGCCCAGGGCCCCTTCCCAGGCCCGGGCCCCATCTCCCAGCTGCTGAGAGTGGGGACAGTCCCCTTGCCTCAGGGTGGAACCAACTCTGCTAAGAGCCCGGTGGATGGGGCTGAAGCTAGGCTGCAGCTGAGGCCACATCCTGGCTGGACTCCCCCGTCCCTTCCCTCATTCTCCTGAGAGCTGCACACAATCTCCAGGTGAGGCTCTGCCTCTACAGAACCCAGCCTAAGACAGGGTGGAAGGTAGCCGGCAGCTGTGCCCGCCTGCAACAGCCCCTACTGAATGTCCAACACTCCCGGGGAGGGACGTCGAATGAGAGGGGCACCCACAGGCTGGGGAGTGGAGAAGCTTCGGGGAGGGGCGGGACGGTGGTGGCCTGGCAAAGATAGGGAGGTGTGAGAGAGCGGGGCGAGGTCGGGGGACCAGCCCGTCGTGGCAGGGACACCGCTGCACAGGGAGGGTTGAGGAGAGGCTGCAGCAGGAGGGTGGGGCAGGGCAGAGCTCAGGACAGGAGCAGGGACAGTGGATGCCCACAGAGGCTCATGAGCAGGGAGTAGCAGGGAGCGGGCTCTCTCCCTCCAGGGAGTGTGCTGGGGAGAAAACACTCCTCCCTGTCGACCCCACATGTCTTGGTCTTCAGGGCAGGGACCAGATCCTAAAACTTCAGACCCTCCTCACCTCATCTCCCACCCCCAGCTTCATCCAGTGCGGCAGGACACCCAGACCAGGGACTTAAAGTGCTAGAGGTGATTTTGTTGAGCATGGGAACATCTTTTGTGGGGCCTGCTGTTGAGCCATGGTTGGGCCTGGAAAGGGGTGATGGAGATATGTGGCCACTGAACAAGGCTCAGTGGGCACAAATCCACAGGGTAGGGGCTGCAGTGGACTCAGAGCCAGGATCCCAGGTCTCGGCTGTGTGGCCCTGAACACACCCCTTTCCTTTGCCAAGGCTTAGCCTCCCTTTTGGTAAGTGAGTGCTCAGCACACCGCTGGGAGGACTCACTCTCGGATGCCTTGTGGAGTCTGTCAAGGACAGTACAGTCTGCTGCCAGCAAAGGGACCACGTGTCCCCTTCAGACCTGCTCCCCCGCGAGGAGCCTCTGGCAGGCCTGAGATGGTTCCTCAAGCTGTGTCACTGGAAACGTGTTTCCAAACATGTTCTTTTGTTCCCCTCAATCCTCTTAAGAGTCAACAGAGGGACAGAGGAAGAGGAATCCCTGTCTTCAATCCGCAGCTCGGTGAGAGCCCCTGTCCTGGTCTGGGCCACTCGGCAGGGGAGGGTGGGAGCTGGGATTCCTAGAGGCCCCTTGGCACTCACGGCCGACTTAAGGCTGGTGCACCAGAGGCACCTCTGAACCTTCTCCAAAGCCTCGGCCAGCACCTGAGTCTGGGTGTCAGGAGTCCCGCACTCTAACCGGAACTCTGGCATCACTCCTGGGTTAGGTGATATTGAATGACAGAGGGAGGCGATGTCATCCCATGACCACATTGCATACATAAGGCTGCGTCTCAGCCGACTGGAGAGTGGCCCTCCCGATGGCTCTGAAGTCAGCTGCCCTGTGCGACAAGGCCCTGTGGCAGGGGACTGCGGGTGTCCTCCAGAAGCTGAGGGTGTCCCCTGCCAGCAGCCAGCAAGAAAACAGGGACCTCAGTCCTTCAAATACAAGGAACTGAATGCTGCCAACAGTGTGAGTTTTGAGGAGGACCCTGACTTCCAGAAAGGAACACAGTCCGCTGACAACTTACTGCGACCTTGCAAGTCCCTGAGCAGGGAATCCAGTAAGTAGCACTTAGACTCCAACATGGGGAACTGCGCTATTTTAAGCTACCAGGTTGATAGTAATTTGTTACACCGTAATAGCAAACCACTGCCCTTGGCTTGGCCGTGTGGCCTGAGTCAGTCTCTGTGCCTCTCTGAGCCTGTACCCTGCTCTGTAAATCAAGATGTAAGGCTGGGTGTGATGGCTCATACCTATAATCCCAGCACTTTGGGAGGCCGAGGCAAGCGGATCACTTGAGGCCAGGAGTTCGAGATCAGCCTGGCCAACATGCTGAAACCCCATCTCTACTAAAAACACAAAATTAGCCAGGCGTGGTGGCACATGCCTGTAATCCCAGCTACTTGGGAGGCTGAGGCAGGAGAATTGCTAAACCTGGGAGGCAGACGTTGCAGTGAACCAAGATTGTGCCACTGCACTCCAGCCGGTGTGACAAAGACTCCGTCTCAAAAAAAATAAATAAATAAAAATAAGTAAATCAAGGTGTAATGCTATTCATACTCCCAGGCCCAGGGCCCAGTGTCCCAGCACCCAGGTGGCCCCAAAGGAGTTAAGTAACACTTGCAAAGGCTGACTCACCCTGGCCCGGGAAGATGGCGAGATGTAGTAGTGGCTTTTAGAGTCCCCGAGCCGGATTCGGTGGCGGCAGGTGCGGGTCAGCCCGCTCAGGGCACATGTGCTGGGGGAAAGCAAAATGGGTCATGGGGGCTGGCTGGGGCTCACCCCTCTCCCCCACTCCTGCATGCAGGGAAGATGCAGCAGCTGAGAGGATGCATGGGGAGGGGCAGGCCTCCCTTCCCCCACCCGGCTTCCAAAGGAACCCAGAGCCAGGCAGAGAAGGGAGCTGGCCCCAGCCGTCCGGGGGACAGACCTCGAACTAAGCTGAGCTCTACCCCTAGAACCCTTGTTTTGCCCCTACTGGGCAAGAGAGCTTGGTTAATCTCATGCCAGGTGTACAAAGTCCCACCCTCTGCAGGCTCTGCAAATGCCTCTCCCTCCACTTCTGGGGACTCAGACCAGGCACTCCTCCCCCAACTAGGCCAGAGTTGAAGTCTGGCTGTCTCCCACTTCCCAACACCCAGCGGCTCCCCTCCTTTATCCATCCAGGCCTTCTGACCCCACTAACCCCCATGGTTCTCAACCAACCCCGTCTAAGAGCCTTCTCCCATGCCCTCTTCTCTCCTCCCCCCAGTCCCGCGTGACGTCACTCAGCATCTTCAGCCACCCACATACAGGGTCTCCGCAGGCCCTGAGCAACCCCCATCTGGGCCCCACTCCCCAAACCTGCTCTTCACTGGCCATCATCTGCTCAGCTCTCTCCTCCTCACCCTCCGCTTGGTCACCAAGTCCCCAGGCCAGGGCACAGCAGCAGGGCTTTTGGCCTGCATCCCCTTGGCTCCTTCTGGCCAGCTCTCTGCCTCATCACTCTCTTCTCCACCTCAGAGCCAGGGCTCCTCCAAAAACCCACATCTAACCCATCATCTTTCCCTTTTGCTTTCCTAATTCCCAAGAAATAGGGAGAATCCCAAATAAAAGAAGGTTTAAAAAGCTCGTTGGCTGCAGGACCTATCAGAGCATTTGTTGCCTGCTGGTTCACTGAGACTCTCTGATGGACCGGAGAGCCTCTTTTCAGGTGGCAGCTATTGATGACCTTTTTTTTTTTTTTTTGAGACAGGGTCTCACTCTGTCACCCAGACTGGAGTTCAGTGGTGCGATCTCAGCTGACCGCAACCTCTGTCTCCCAGGCTCAAGCAATTCTCCTGACTCAGGCTCCCGAGCAGCTGAGATTACAGGCGTGTGCCACCACATCCGGCTAACTCTTGTATCTTTAGTAGAGATGGGGTTTTCTCCATGTTGGCCAGGCTGGTCTCAAACTCCTGACCTCAAGTGATCCACCCGCCTCAACCTCCCAGAGTGATGGGATTACAAGTGTGAGTCACTGCACCCGGCCTATTGATGACTTTTGCCGTGTTGGCTGGTGGGTTAAAGCCCAAACCTGTGAAGGCTCTTTATACTCTGGCCCCAACAGCCTCTGCAGCCTCCACCCCAATTCCCTGTCCCCCCACTGCTTAGCCAGATGCCCCAGTGGTGCTTCCGTTAATACTCCAGCTTCTCATACCTTTGCACATTCTGTTCCCTCTGCCTGAAATGCCCTTCCCTGCTTGGCAAACTTCTATTCATCCTTCAAAACCTGGCTTAAATGCTCCCTCTCCGTGATGAGCCTCCCACCAGGGCACCAGCCATCCCCAGCCAGCTCTTGGCTGCCAAGGTGAAATCCTCCCCAATTTCTGCCCTTTGCTCCACCTGGCTATTTTGTTCTGCTGCTCCCCTGCTCAAATGCCAGGTGAGTAGCTGGAGGACAAATGCAAGGGCTACTGCATTATTTATTGGCAGGGACAGAGCCAGCAACTGATAATCATGGTTCAAGAAGAGAAGGGGAGGGCACAGGGCAGGCCAGTCAGGAAGAGGCAGACCCCAGCTCCCAGCCTCTCTGGAAAGCCTGGAGGTCTACAGGAAACCTGCCAAACTGCCTCCTTGCCCTGTGGGGGCAGCAACTGTCCCTGTCCTGTCGGCGCTGCTGCATCCTGATCACCCCTCGGCACAGTGAGCACGAGGCTTGGCGGGGCTTTCCTGCACGGGCGGGAAGGAGCTAAGACCCTCAGCTTACTTGGTGCTGCTGCAGTCAACCTCGGCCACCTTCACTGCGGGCAGCGTCTGCGAAGCCACCGGCTCAATGGTGAGCGTGTTGTCCTCCACGGCGGCCCGTACCAGCGCCGAGAGCTGTGGCAGACCAGGGCGGCAGGCAGGGTGGTAAGGGGCTGGGCCCTGGCGGAGGGGCGGGTCCCCCAGCTGGCCCCGCCTCTGCCATGCCTCACCTCCTGCATAGTGAAGTCTAGGCAGGGGCCCACGTCCTCCCGGTACACCCTTTCCAAGAAGGGGCAGGTCTTGTCCAGGGTGGGCGATTCCCTCCAGGCCTGGAACTCTGCAAACAGGATTGTGTCCACCTGTGGGGGAGGGCAAGCAGGGGTGGGGGCAGTCAGGGTACTACGGCCAGCACAGAAGATGCAGGCTGAGCTGAAGGGGAGCGAGGGAGGACGTGGGGCAGGCCCAGCAAGCCAGCAGGTCGATCCCCAGCAGCCATGCAGGGAAGCCAAGTCCAGCAGCAGCAGAGCTCCCTTCTGCTCTTTGCACCAAAGAATTCAGAACTAAAAGTTTTGTTTCCAGGCCAGTGTTAAGTTTCTTGGCGCTACTGGATTTTAGAGTGGGGTGCAGGGCTTTGTCCTGAAGACCCTCACTGCCTCCTTCAGGAGGAAATGTCAGTGAGCAACTGGCAGGAGGCCACAGGTACCAGCAGGTACACAAGCACACACAGGCACGTGCACACAGGAGGGGATACACACAGGCTGCCCTGGGCCCACGCCTCGAAGACGACTGCTGGCCTGCTCCAGGCCACATGCACAGTGAGGGAGGCTGGGAGGGGGCAAAGTGGGAGGCCCCTCTTTGCAGCCATTTACCTGTCGGGAAAAGGAGGGAGAGGGAGTGGAGGCGGGGGCTGGGGGCTCCCCAGGTGGGAGCGGCCAAGCCGGCTCGTAGGTGAGGTGAACTGCCTTGCTGGGGACCACGCAGAGGAGCAGGGAGAGCAGCGGGGCCAGCCCGGGCTGGGCCGGATGGACAGACAGACAGACAGACAGACGGACAGACAGACAGACAGACAGGTAGACAGGTGCACAGAGACAGAACAGGAGGGAGGGGAGAAGTTAATGTACATTCAGAAGCTCAGAGCTCAGGAGGTGGCTGAGGGCCTGCTCATCTTCCCTGGAGGCCCTGGAGACAGAGGTGGAAGCCAGGATGGAGTTGAGTGGGCTGGTGCCAGGGACCCAGGAAGCTGAAGGCACCACAGCCCTCTGAGGCACTACCTGGGTGCAGCCCTGAACTCAGCTCTTGATGTCCCTGTCTCTGGTTCCTCCGGCAGCCCCGGGAGGCCCCATTTATCAGGTGAGAAAGCTGAGGTGCTGACAGGTGGCCTCATTTGCCTACGGACCCATGAACATGAGTGTCAGCCCAGCCTGGGCCCAGCAACTGGTGTGGCCAGCTGAAGTGGGATGGAGACACCCCTCCAAAGGCCACGCTTGTCTCAGCCCCACAGTCAGAGGGCGCCAGAAACCCCCTGAGCACAGGGCTGTCACCAAGTGGTCCTGGGGCTCAAGGCTGTGGCCACACGGGGTCCAGGCAGCCTCTCCCCCAAGGCCCAGTGGCTGCTGCTTGGCCTCTTAAGGCCAAGGAAGTGTGTGTCTCAGTGGAGGCCCCAGATCCTCAGAGCCAAAGCCAGCCTCAGGTGCAGAGACCACTACCTACTGCTTGGAGTCAGCGGCGCAGGGAGGGGGCCTCAGGTCCCCAGATGGTACACCCTGGAGGCTGCAGGCCAAGTGCCTCAGATCACAGGAGGTTGGAGAGAAAGGACCTGCCCAGTCCTCACACCCCAGAGAGGCGCAGGACAGGCTCCAGGTCACACAGCTGGGGCAGGCTGGTCCTCACTGGGCTTGGACCCTGCCTACCGCAGGCACTGCCACCCTTCCCCGTGCCCACAGCCCGCCTCCCGCCCTCACCTCCTTGCCCTCCCTGTCTGGGGTGAGGGTGTGTGCCGCAGCGGGACACACGGCGGGGCAGAGGGTGCTGCTGGTGCTCTTGTGGCGAGAGTGGCCCTTTCGGGGCCCGGCCTTGGTGGGGCTCAGCAGCTGGGGGTGAAGCTCGCGGTTGGGAGAGGCTGGTGTGGACGTGATGACCAGCGTCTTCAAGGCTGTCACCTCTGCCTGCAGCATGTCGATCTGCATGGGATGGGATGGCTGTCAACCCTCACCCAGACTGGATGCCATCCTGGCTGCCACCACCTATCAGCCTAACTCAGGACAATGCACCCCCGCAGTGACGGGCACCTAGTCCCACCTGACGCCCTCAGAACAGCCTTCGAGGCAGAGACTCAGACACTCATTTTACACACAGGGAAACTGAGGCTCACAGAGGCGACATGGCCTGCCCAAGGTCAGGCTGTGAGCAGGTTTCTGTTAGGAACAAGTGTCTGGGAGCTGGCTGGGCCTCCCATGAGAGTTCTGGGACCGCCCCCAGGAGCCAGGAAAGGCCCAGGCCTCACATTTTGCAGACGGGCAACCAGGCTTGGAGAGAGGAAGCGACTTGCCCAGGCTCAGACAGCCATACTGAGTGAGGTTTCTGCTTTGTAAAGTGGGGCTGGGAGGAGAGTGAAGAAGGTACAATAATCACAGGGTCCTCCCAGCCCTGGCACGATCCCAGAAAAGGCTCTGCTGTGCAGCAGAATCACTGATGGAGCCCCGGGGACACTGGGCCCTGTGATCTCAGACCCCCACCCTTCCCCTCCCTCCCTGGGCCTGAGTTCACCCATTCCTGCTGGCCCCACCGGGCCAGGTGAGTGTCCACTCAGGCAGCAAAGCTCAGTGCTCGCTGAGCCGGGAGGCAGGGCGGGTGCCTGGGCTGGCCTGGGCAGGCGGGGACGGGCCTCACCTTGCCCCGAGCCTCCCTCAGCTGCTTTTCTGATGCTGCCTGCTTCATGTTGGCTTCTCGAACCATCTTGTGAGCTTCCTAGGAAGAAGGCAGTCCCTGAATGAGTGGTGAGGAGCCAACGGATGCCCAGATGACCCATTCCCTGAGTTGTTCCCGCGCCCAGCCGGTGTACCTCGAACAGGCTGGCCGTCAGCTCTTCCAGCTCCTGTTCTAGCTGCTCCCGCACCTTGGACAGCCGCTCACATTCCTCGTCCTTTAGCTTCAGCTCCTGGAGGAAAAGAGGCAGGCACTTGAGCACCTCAGCATCCCCAGACCTACGGGACAGACCAGGACCACCGGACCAGGCTCCATCCCCTCGTCATTTTATGTGGGGCTCAGAGCTTATTTCCTCTGGTGCCTGACAGTTTGTGATGCTTTTTCCTTTTAGCCACAGCATGAAGCTGAAGCCCCTGCCTGCCAGTTCATCAGGGCTCAGGGCAGGTTTGCAGTCAAGACGGGTGACCATCAGTGTGCACAGCACAGGCCTGACCTGCAGCTGGCCTCGGTGGGGGCACATCCCTCTCCCTTGGGCACATCTCTGGGCACCTGATGAGAGCCCACAGCTCTCCCAAGCTGACTTCTCCCCACCGAAGCCCCCCCAGCCTGCTGCAGGCACCCACCTTCTGCGCTCTGTGCAGCTCCTCCTTCAGGAACTCGGAGCCCTTCTCTCGGATCTCCATGGAAGAGCTGCGCAGGCGCAACACGTCCAGCTGGGCGGCTGCAGGGCCCTCCTGGCCCTGGGCCTCCTCCCCTGCAGAGGTCTCCACCAGGGCTCCTGGGGACTCCCTGTGGCCTTGGCAGGGGTCCGTGCTCTTCCAGGGGACCGGGACAGCTGCAAGGGGCGGTGGGAGGCCCTGGTCTGGCTGGGGTGGGCTGGAGACAAACAAGGGTATCAGCAGGTTCAGGGTGGGGTCCTGAGGCCTGGAGAGCTGAGCCCAGAAACTGCCCCGGGGCAATGTGCCTGCCACTTGAGCCTCAGCCTTTCCATCTGAAAACTGGGGCCCTACCAGCTATCATCAGGGTTGTTACCAGGCCAAATGTCCAAGCACAAAGTCTCTTGGGGCAAGAGGCTTATTCCTCTTTGTCAACCACCCCCTCCAGCACAGGGCTGAGGGCTGTGTTTGGCACATGCAGTAGGTGCTCAGCAAACAGTAGGTGTTTAGCACACAGTAGGTGGTCAGCGTCTTTGTCTAACAGGTGACTATAAATGCATCAGGGTTGAGTCCCACTTGTATAACGTGAAGCCTATTCCAATGGCCCTACCTCAAAGGTCACTGAATGATCAGAGGAGGTGTGGGTAAAACCTTGGCACCTCGGATGCACTCAGGCAGGAGCTGCCTTCACTGATACAGTTAATGTGAGTTCTGCCCCTTTCAGGGTGGACCAGAGAGGAAGGATGAGGCCAGGGCAGGCAGGGCTGAGGCAGGAAGATTCTGCAAACAGCTTGGGCAACAGACCCACTTCCTGTCCCCCTGGACTTGGCGGGGAGCAGTCCCAGCTCTCCCCTGGCCTGCCTTGTGACCTCAGGCAAACACCCCCTTCTCTGGGCCTCAGGACCCTCCCTTCCCTGAAGCTGAAGACCCTGGAGGTGGTGTGAGGCCTCATTCCCCCACTCCATCCACACTCCCCACTCTAAAGTGGACCCTGGAGAGGGAAGGGAGGGCGAGGGCCCGGCCAGCGGTGTTTTGTGCCAAGACAGCACCTCTGGACTCGCTCACTCAGCAAAAGCTGTAGGCTCCTGAGCCAGCAGCTTCTGAGCCGCAGCAGCCAGGGCTGGGGATGGGGGGCTGGGCGGGCCGCTGATATCAGTGAGGGAAGTTGGGGGGAGGGGCTCAGGGAGGCTGCACCAGAGGGGGAAGGCAAGGCCAAGGAGAATGTGGGACTCAGGACAGCTGAGGCAGAGGGAGGAGTGGATCAGTCTCCCCTCCCTGTCCTCAGGACCTTGGGAAGGTCACCAAGCAGCCCCTGAGCCTCAGTTTCTCCCTTGGTTAACGAAAATGGGCCCCCAGAGACTCCAGCAAGGAGCCCACTTCCAGCCATGAGTCCCTTCACACAGCCCTGTCCAGCTGCCCAGCCCCACCTGCCCTCTGCTCTGGAACCGGCCCAGAATGTGGCCTCAAGGCTCCTCAGGCTGGGTCCTGCCTGGCAGGGATGTGGGTCTTGAGGATTAAGGTGGGGACACATATCCATCACTCCATCAACAGTGTCTATGCCAGACAGGGCTCTCTCCTAATACTCCTGTTTGGGGAAGTCTTGTTGGCAAGGGTACCCCGCATCCTGAGAGCTATGGCGGCGCCCTGGGCTGGGGTCTGTGCCCTGGGGACTCACACTGCCAGACTCTACACAGGTCTCTGACCATGCTATCTCCTTTAAAATTCTCTCAACAGTGGCTGGGCGCAGTGGCTCACACCTGTAATCCCAGCACTTTGGGAGGCTGAGGCAGGTGGATCACCTGAGGTCAAGAGTTCGAGACCAGCCTGGCCAACATGGTGAAACCCCATCTCTGCTAAAAATATAAAAATTAGCCGGGCCAAGATTGTGCCACTGCACTCCAGCCTGGGCGACAGAGTGAAACTCTGTCTCAAAACAAACAAAAAACTCTCTCAACAGCACTCATGGTATTGTCCCATTCTACAGATGAGGGGACGGAGGCTCACAGAGTGAAGGGACTTGCCAGGGGTCACGCAGCTGGTCAGTGACAGTGCTGGGACAGGTGGCCAGGTCTTCAGCC
Source organism: Hylobates moloch (assembly GCF_009828535.3). Classification (NCBI taxonomy): domain Eukaryota; kingdom Metazoa; phylum Chordata; class Mammalia; order Primates; family Hylobatidae; genus Hylobates; species Hylobates moloch. The sequence continues at coordinate 80,780,488 of NW_026652280.1, forward strand.
CAGGCCCAAAGCTTCCCTGCTGCAGGGGAATGGCAGGTAGGTGGGGAGTGGGAGTGTTGGAATCGGTGCATCTGCTTCAAGATAAAGGGCTGCTGGGCCCAGGGGGACTCGGAGGCTCCTCTTTGGCTGCAGTAGGGAAAACTGACCCAATTCTGGCCCGAACTGGCTTCTCAGACTGCGCAGGCCCAGAAACCCCCTTTCCAGAAGGCAGGGCCTGGGCAGGGGGAGCTGTGACAGAGAACAGGCCAGATGGGGCAAGCCTGGGATCCATGTCGGCCTCTGACCTGGGGTACACATGAGCCCCTGGGAATGCTACTGAAATTCTCTGAACCTGCTTCCGCACCTGAGGGATGGGAGCTGAAATCCTGCAGGAGGTGCTCTAAGAATTAAGAGCTCTAAGAGCAGTCCTGACCTGGTGCTGGATGAAACATGTTCAATCCACAGCCATGTTTGGCTGAGACACCCACGAAGCCTGCCTGGGCTCTGGGTCCCACAGCTTAAACTGGAGGCCTGTGGATCCTTGCCAAGAAGACTTCCCCGAACAAGGGTATTAAGAGAGAGCCCTGTCTGGCATAGACACTGTTGACGGAGTGATGGATATGTGTCCCCACCTTAATCATCACGACCCAAGTCCTGAGGTAGGACAGGACGGCCATAGTCACTCAGGCTGCGCTGGGGGCTGCTCACTGAGGGCCAAGGGCAAGAGGTGACAGCACAGGACAGGACAGAGGACTCTTGCCATTGCCTATGCCCTGACCGAGGAGAACCAGGCTGCCGGCCCTCCCATGGGGGCCGAGCTTCATCCACCAGTGTGGTCTGGGCCTCTGGCCACAGTGCAAGACTAACTCTCTCTCCTGCTGGTCCCAAGCACATGGGCTGGAGGCGTGGCTGGCTGACCTCACCATTTTCCCAGCAGGCTCTCACTTTTGCCTTGTGGGGCAGAGTAGGGACAGGGCCCAATTTTGTAGCCAGAGGAAACAGTGGTCCAGGAGGCCTGAGACAGAGTCTGTGACACCCTTCCCATCCCCCCCAGTAGAAGAGCCCAAAGCCAAATCCTAATGGCAGGAAGTGTGGGAACATGGGAACAGTGGGACCACCCGGTAGCCACCAACTCCCCAATGCCAAAGGTGGCAGGAGCAGGAGAGGAGGAAGGGCCTGACCTGCCCTTGGAGGGCAGCCGGAATCTGCAGACCCTCTTCCCCCTCATTTCCGGGCTGCAAGGCCCACTCCTGAGACTCAGAAATTTCAAAGAAAGGACCCTAGGCTCCTCGGGTCCAGCCCAAGCCAGAATCTCCAATCTCACACACACTTCAGCCTCCCAGACCAGAGGCCTGAAAACCTGGCTGTGAACACCCAAGTCAGCGGCGAACTCAGTCGTGGGGCAAGCAGGGACCACTTAATGTTCTGCTGCCCAACGTCCCTACCCTCCTCAGTCCAGGTCCACCGCTCTCTGTACAAACCTCCTCAGTCCCCACTCCCTGCAGAAACAGAGCCCAGCATCTGAGAAGAGCCACAGATGCCTCCGGAAAGGAGCCTGTTCAGAGGGTAGGAGTCAATGTCAGAGGTAGATGGGGCAGCCAGCCAACATCCCAATCCCAAAGCCAGCTCCCACCGCCGAGAGGCCCGGGCAGTTCATACAGGAAAGGCCCCACGGGTCACTTCCCCAGGAAACACACAACCAAGAGAAAATGCAGTAACCACAATCCTCACCCCACCAGGCACGCCCTAGGAGGGCCAGCAGGGCTCTTGCCCCGACCCACAAAATAAGAAGGAGACCTAGACTCCATGGCCCTCGGTCTCTCAGTATCCCCAAGCCAGCAGGGCCTGGCCAGTGGCCAGACCAGCCTATCCCTCAATCAGTGCCCAAGATGACCCTGCCCAGTTACCTCCTGGAACTAAAGACCCCTGTTGGTCATGGGCACAATGGATTCATTAAATAAGCAGAGGAGGGGACAGCAAGGGTGACTCTGAAACTGGGCGAAGGAGAGGGCTGGGAGGGCACACTGGGACCACTCAGCGGCCCGCCAGGGCCCAGGCCTCTAGGGAGGCTGCAGAAACCCCGACCCAGGGCCTGGCTCCCCGGGGCGGTGCCTTGGCACAGAGGCCTGTTCAGACTCACGCTCAGCCTGTGCAGTGACGCTGAGGGGACGGAGGCTGACAGCCATGTGATTCATATCCAGGGACCAAGGGAGTCCCAGGAAAAGGTTGATGGGCTAGCTCTCAGGCCAGCCTGCAAGCCCAGCAAAGCTTGGCTCCCCTAGAGAGCGGCCAAGTCTTCAGCCCCAAACCCACAAGCATGTCAGGTTCCCAAGCGCTTGGCCACATCCACACCAGCCCACCACTCCACAGGTGTCAAGGCCTGGAAGCTTGGGACAATTGCAGGGAGATGCACTCCTCCACCTGGTTTCCAGATGAGGCCCCTGAGGTTCAGAGAGGGATGGTGACGTGGCCAGAATACACAGCAAGGAAGCGGCAGGATGGGAACTGAACGCAGAGTACAGGCATAGCGCATCACGTGGCCCGTCACCCAGAGGAAAGGCGATGAATGGCGGTTTCGGAGAAGTGAGGCAAGAAGCAGATGGGGTTTGAGGAAGTCTGAGACAGCGCCCAAGTACTGGGGGTGCCACCCAAGACTGCTGTACAGCCAGGCAGGACCTGGGCTAAGAGGGGACAGCAGAGGGGACACACAGAAACAAAAGATGGGAAGGGGGAATTGTGGGAGGACCAGGGGCTGGATAGGGGGGCAGGAAAAAGCAATAAACAGTAATTAATTAAGATAATCCAAAACTAAGGAAAAGGTGAAAGCTGAGAACAGCGGTACCCATGCTGGGAGTGAGGAACTGGGAGGGGGTCTTTCAGGGACAGGAAAGTGGGTGGCTGAGGCATCTGGGAAGTGGCATGTCCCGTAGGCAGCTGAGGGGGAATAGGCAGGATGGGGTGATGCTGTCGAGTGGCACTGGTTTGGGAGAGCAGCTGCAGCCTGAACATGGATGAGGGGCCGTCAGAGGGGACAAGGGCTTGAGAGCCAGAAAGGACAAGAGTGTTGGACACCAGAGCCAAAGAGTGTCCGGGACCCGGGGATGAAGAGATTGTCATGAGTCTCACTGAGTTGGGCCAGAATCCAATGAGTGCAAGGCAAGGAGGGGACAAAGGGACAGGTGGGAACCAAGGTGGGCCTGGGCCCACAGGGGAAGGGGGAGCCAGAGTAGGGAGAAGGGCACAACAGCACGTCCTAGTAGAGACCATGGAGGAGGAGGGAGGAGAAGGTCAGGAACAGCTAGGGATGGGAAGCAGATCAGAACACCTGAAGCAGGTGAGTCAGGCCATGCCTCCGCTGGCCATAGCCCCAGGCCACCAGGCCAGCCCAGCCCAGCCCTAGCAGGGGGAATCCAGCCCTGTCTCTCCGTGGGAGTCAGCGCAGGGCCTAGGAGGGGGCGCATCTCACTCCTCTTCTACAGGGCTGGGCACGCAGTACATCCTCAAATCTGCCTGTGGCGACCCTGCCCATTCAGTCCAAGAATTGACACCGAAGACCTCCAATAGCTAGTGTGTATACTGAGCACCCATTATGTGCCAGGCACCCCACCAGCTGTGATCCATCCAATTTGCATGACCAGGCAGCCCCCTTCTTACCACATCCTATTTTGATTTGCATCTCTCTCCCGCTACCTCATTTCCTAAGACCTATTGGGCATAAATCGTGTGCAGAGCTTGGAGGGTCTAGGACAAGCAGGATTCTAATGAGGATGTCTGCCCCCGACACCCATGTCCTGATTAAGGAACAGCAGGAAAGATCTGCACCTGTTGAGGGGTAGGGTAGGCAGTTAGATCATGGAGGGCTTCCAGGGAGCAGCAACAGTGAGGGTTACACAACCCCTTCCCAATGAAGAGGCCTGCGTACCTGACCCTGGAGCCCTCGGGCCATACTTCAGACTCTTGTCTCATGGCCTCTAGTCCCCTGTGACTTGGGCCTTACAGGCAGGAGCCCACAGATCCATGCCCTTAGAATAGCCAAGGCCCAGGGCAGTGAAGTGACTTGCTCAGGATGGCCCCTACAGCCCTGCCTGCTGCAAAAACATGCTCCCCAACCCCTGGGAGGTTGGAGTGGTCTCATCTTATTCCTGGGCCGCCCATCAATGCCTGGCCCTCTCTAGCCATAGGTATGATGAGCCCTGTCTCTGGGGAAACTGAGACCGGGGGGCTGGAACAGTGTCATGCAGGAACTCGAACGCTCCCTTCTGCCGACCAAGTCCCAAGTGTCCAGCACTGTGTTAGATACAAGAGTACTCAAGACGCTGTCCTCGCCTCGTCACCTTGGAGCAGGCTTGGCACCCAAAACTACAAATGTGTGAAACTATGGGGAATCAGAAGGGGAGCAGCCCAGTTTGCGGGGGGGCACCTAAAGTCAGACCGGAGCTGCCTCTGGGTTTGGAGTTCAGGGCCCATGCTCAGGGGTCCCAAGGAAGAGGACCCACCCAGGCTGCGGCAGAGTCCAGCCACTCCGCCTACCCCAGAAGAGCAGCCCAGGGCTGGGGCCATGACCAGGACTTGGCCATTAACAAAGCACAGCCACCAAGAGAAAGATCTCAGTTCATTTCACAGGTGAGGAAACGAAGCCCAGAAACATCACCGGCCCCGACGGGGTCACCGACTCCTAATCCCAGCTCCTCCTATTCGAGGATCAACAGTCCCAAATATACACCTGCCAGAGCTGTCATCAGACTTGGTCAGAGTCACCTGGCAAGTATGACTCTGAACAGGACCCCTCCCAACTGCTGCTGGGGTCTGGGTGAGCTCCTAGGACACTAGGCACCCAGTGGGGGCTGGCAGCTTGGCCCCTGACTCTAAATCCCTGTTTCCTCACCCAAATGGGGGCCCATAAAAATACAGAGCTCAAGGTAACCCCCAAGCTCTGCCTCACTCCTTCTGCCAGCTTCTCACTGTCCCTCATCCTTTCCATCTGCATTTATGAAGCACCTATTATGATATGAGCTCAGCACCCAGCTAGGCCCCCGGGGGTGCAGGGGTGCATGCAGGAAGTGAGCCATATTGAGGATTCTGTGGGGGTCAGCCTGGCAGCTGGCACATCCAGAGTGTTGCTGGGAATATGGCAGGGGGGCTGGATGGTGGGGAGGGATCCCTGCCCAGGATTTAAGGCTCTCTGACTCTCCTTGAAGCAACCATCCATCTACTGGTGGCTCTCAGCTGTGTCTGGCCTTGGCCTGGATACCTCCAGGGAAGGACATTCTCTGACCCGAGATCACTCCCACCCTAGAAACCACTTATTTTACTTAGAGGCCAGAGAAGGAAGTCTACACTCTCAAGGTCACACAGCAACTAACTCAGCGGCTGTGTTGCCTGAGTCCACCCGGCACAAGACACAGGCTTCCTGCAGATGAGGCTGCTCCCCAAACACAATTCACCCCGGGCAAGACTGCCCTAACCTCTCCAGGTACCACAGACCCACCTCAAGCACTTTCTCCTAAGCCAGCCTCCGTCCTCCAAGCACAGTGCCAACAAATACACTGGTGGCCTTCAACTCTCTCCCTTTAAGAGTCTCAAGCCCAGGCCGGGTGCGGTGGCTCACACCTGTAATCCCAGCACTTTGGGAGGCTGAGGCGGGCGGATCATAAGGTCAGGAAATCGAGACCATCCTGGCTAACACGGTGAAACCCTGTCTCTACTAAAAATACAAAAAAAAAATTAGCTGGGCGTGGTGGCGGGCGCCTGTAGTCCCAGCTACTCAGGAGGCTAAGGCAGGAGAATGGTGTGAACCTGGGAGGTGGAGCTTGCACTGAGCCGCACCACTGCACTCCAGCCTGGGCGACACAAGACTCTGTCTCAAAAAAAAAAAAAAAAAAAGAGTCTCAAGTCTTAGGGCATGGCGTGGTGGTGAAAGCCTGTAATCCTAGCACTTTGGGAGGCTGAGGCTGGTGGATCACCTGAGGTCAGGAGTTCGAGAGCAGCCGGATCAATATTGTGAAACCCCGTCTCTACTAAAAATACAAAAATTAGCCGGGTGTGGTGGCGTGTGCCTGCAGTCCCAGCTACTCGGGAGGCTGAGACAGGTGAATTGCTTGTACTCAGGCGCCGGAGGTTGCAGTGAGCTGAGATCTCGCCACTGCACTCCAGCCTGGGTGACAGAGCAAGGCTCCGTCTCAAAAAAAAAAAAAAAAAAAAAAAAAATTCCCAAGCCTCTCCACACCTCACCCCTACCAGGAGCCCACTCTCTCTGCACCCCCTGCTGGGGAATGAAAGGCCATTCCTCCCCTAGCATCGCAGCTCAACCTTTGCTAGGTGCCATGGAGTGAAGTGGATCCTGCCTGCCTTTCCAGGGAGGCTTCCTTCACTCCCCAGCTGTAGCTGGGCAGTAGTCCTCTCCTGGGACCACTCATTTGGCCCAGGGAGCACAGGAGTACAACCTGTCCCCCATTCTGGCCACATTTCCTCCAGGACCTGGTCTTTCCAGGCCATGGGGAAGAGGAAGTGTTTGCCCAGCTCCACAAAAACACCACAACCTTTCTGCACATACAGGGCAGGGGTCCCACATCAGATGGGCCAGAAACTGCAACTGCCCCTGAGAACCAATGGCCTGAACAGACACAACCACGGGGGCCACTAATCCAGGACCCGGAGTCTGTGCTACCCCAGTCCAGGCTGCGGGGGGCGGGGGAGGGTTCCCACTCCACACCTCTGAGAGCCTCCGTACTTCCAGAGCCCCACAAGGAGGTTCTGCCCTCTACTTGGGAGCCACCCTGTCAAAGACCCAGCCCCTCTTTCCCAGCTACACTGCTTTCCACGAGTTCATCCAGCCGAGGGGGTTGAGGGACGGGTTAGGAGGGTGGGCTGGGGGTCCTTCCTCTAGGTGCATGCCCCAGAGTCGTGCACACTCTTCCCCACACCCCGACTCTTCTCACTTGCGCTCCTGATGAACTAAGAGGAGTTGACGCTGTCACCCCGGGACGGTCGGGTGCCCACCCTTCGCACCCTGCACCCGGAGAGAGACCGCCGACCCCTCCCCCGGAGTCTCCTGGCTGCGAGTCGGCTCGCCTGCAGGCAGGGCGGGGGCGCACAGCACCTCCGGGTGGCGGCGCAGACCCGGCGGGGACCCCTCAATCCTCCCGTCCCGGGAGGCGGCCGCGGCCCAGACCCAGCGCGGGACCGCGAGCGCGCGCGGACCTACCCGCTCCACATCCCGGCGCCTCGGGGCGCCCAGGCGTCCGTTCCCAGCGCCGCCGCCGCGTCCTCCCAGCGCCGCGTCCCCGCCCGCCGCCGACTCCGCCCGGGGCCGAGCCGCCCCACCGCCTGTCAGCCCTGCCTGCGGTGGGTCAGTAGGTCTCAGCCGCCTGGGCTCGCGGCCCCCAGCCCAGCCCAGCCCCGACCCTGCCCTGGGCGGGTCACGTGGCGGAGTGGGGGCGGCCGGAGGACACGTGCCCGGCCCCGCCCCTCCGCCGGCCCGGCGCTGGGATCCGGCGCGCGCTCCCAAGGCCCGGCCCCACCCGGCCCGCCGCGCGGGGACAGGGAGACCGCGGCGCTGGAAGGGAACACGGCCCCCAACATCCCGCGGCTCGCGCCGCGCTCAGACTCGCCAGCTGACTCCTCCTCTCCAGTCGCCCTTGGCACCACCCATTTTGGGCCACCCCTACTCAAGAACCTACAATGGCTCCCGGGCTCTCAGCTCTTCGATTCTCACAGATTGTCACTTAAGGCCAGCAGACACCCTCCCCACTCCTCACCCGGCACTCCTTCCCTAGGCTGTCTGCTTAGTGCCTGTCCCTGTGCAACATCCTGCCTGCTGGGAAGGGGAGGGGACAAACCCGAAACAAGTTTTCTGAGTCCTACTCTCTGAGTTTTATCCCGGAGGAGTTTCCACTTCTGGTCCAACTCTCCTCACTCAGCCTCCTGCCTCTTAACACACTCTGCCCATCCCTGCCTTTACCCACCATCTGCCCTCTGGATAGTATTCCCCACCCCACCTCCACCGACACACACGCATACACACACCTGTCTGGTCCCACATCCTCCGTGAAACCTTCCCTGAATCCCACACCACTGGTCTACCTGTCCCTCAGTTCCTCTGTCCCACCCATTCTGAGTCCTGATCATTGGTCTCAACTTTAGCCTGGGACTGGACCAGTAAGGGCAGAACCCGGAACCATGGTTCCTGGTGGAACCAGAACCATGGCTCCCACCTTCCCTGTCTAGGGGAGGACTGGGAGCATGGTGGGAGGTACTTCCCCTTCTAGGTGCTACCGGAGGTCCCAGTGCTACCCCTCCAGGCCCACTGATTCAGGCCGCAGGCTCAAGTTAGTCAGATCTTCATTTGAGGACACATTTTATTCATTCATTCTACTCATTCGTACATTCAGCCACTCCATCTGAGCATAGACTATGGGCCATGCAAGGGCTGGGGACCTAGAAGGACTGTACAGACATAGGCTCTGCCCTCCTGGGGCTCCACCTTGGTGGAGGATGGAGGATGGGGGATGTATTCTTAAGACCTCCACGTCCAGGGCACAAATAGACAACAATGCTCTTTCCCCACTGGGCATAGTGCACACCAAGTTACGGAATCTGGAGAGTGGAGGCGAGGCTGGATTCTATGCCTTGCTTGCTCCCTTGGCCAGCACTTTGTGCAGTGAACAACCTAGGCAGTCCTCCATAGCATCCCTTCCAACTTTCTAGAATCATTCAGCCCAGGCGTCCCATAGCCATCACTCAGCAGGGCAGCTGTTTCCATGGCCATGGCTTCCAGAGGGCAGGGATTCTCTCTTTCTTGGAGCTGCGTTCCCCCACCCCACCCCCAGCCCAGCTCAGGGTCTGGCCCACCCAAAGCAGATGTCCACATGTGTTTGCTGGCTTGAATCCCTCATCAGTTGGTCTTGAGCAACTGTTGTCTTCCTGGCCCTTGTTTTGTTCACTATTTAGAGAAGGAGGAGAACATGACACAAAAGGAACGCAGTACAGGGCTCTTGCCCTCCAAGTCTTCACAAGCCCCGGCAGGAGATAAGTCATGGCAACCCAGACCAGTGGGAGATAAACGGTGGAGGAGGCGTCAGCTCAGGGCTATGTCCCTGGAGGAAGAGTCCTCAGCCTGGGAGGTCTGGTGGACCGGGGAGGCCCTTGAGCGAGGTCTCGAAGGACAAGTCTGTGGTCACCACTCTGGAAGCATCCACACTCAATTTCTAACCAAAAATAGCCTGTCATCCATGCTTCCTGCTACCATGGACTCCTAGGCCTCACTGCCTCCCCCAGTAGGGGGGACCCTACTGCTCAGCTAAACTTGCTCCTCAGCTGAAAAGGATGGGCTCAGAGAAGTTAAGGAACCTGCCTGATATCACACAGCCAGGGGCAGTGGGGCTGAGTCCTCTTACACCCGTTTTCCAAAAAGACCACCCAGAAACCAGAGGCTCACTGGCAGCTGCAGCTGTGTGCAGCCAGGCAGCAAGAGGGTCCTGAGCACATGCTAGGTGTCTGGCCAGTGGCAGGGAAGGGAGAAATAAAAGTTGTGTCCTCTGCCCACAAGCCACTGCCTTCCTCAGCCTCACTCCCTCTATCCCCCTCTGCCTGCTCCATCCCAAGCCTGGCAGCCTTGACCACAGACCCTTGGCTGAAGGCAGCTGAGAAGCAGGAGACAGTCAGCCTGGATGACCCAGGCCCTGAATCTGGACTTACAGGTCTGTCCTCAGCTCACTGTGTGACCCAGGATGAGTGTCTTGCCCTCTCTGAGCTTCAGTCTCCACCTCTGTACAGCCACCAAATTGGACAAGACAATCAGAGCCATTCCCTAGGACTCTCTGAGCCCAGCTTCTCACACCGGCTGCCCTGAAGCTTGCCAAGATTCCCCCTCCCCTCCATGCCCCAGGTCCCGAGCTCACCTGTCTGTGCCCCAGGGCTCTTCTCTCAAGTTCCCCTCAAGTGCAGGGCACAGGCCTGATGGGGCGTAGCGGACAGTCCCTGCACTCATGGCCAGGAACACGGGACATGTCCCTCGGGCGGGGCACCCAGCGCGCTCCTCAGAAGAGTCCATGCTTGGAAGGCCAGACTGAGGGTCCCTCTGGAGGGTGCCGGGAAGGGAGGTAGCAGGAGCCTTCTTCCCCCCACCAGGCTGAGCTTCACACTAACCTTTGCTATCTCCCCAGAGCAGCAGCCTGGGAGGGAGGCACCACCTCCCAGGACAGCCGCTATCTCCTTTAACCCTGTAATTATTAACTCCTGTGGCTCCTCAGGCAGCAGAAGACACTGGGCCCTCCTTCCTGGGCTCTGGGCCAGGGGAGGTGAGACACCTCTAGAGGAGGCCCTGTGTTTCAGCCAGGCTCGCAGATGGTCTGCTTGTCCCCTCGCCACGCAGGCTGGGGTGTTGGAAAGAGCACGTCCAGCCTTGATCCTGTCATAGCTGTCATAGCTGGCTGTGTAGCCCTAGACAGGACCTCCCACCTGTGACCACAAGCCTGAATATCCCCTTAAAAGTTTGTTATTGGCCAGGCGCGGAGGCTCACGCCTGTAATCCCAGCACTTTGGGAGGCTGAGGCTGGCAGATCACCTGAAGTCAGCAGTTCAAGACCAGCCTGACCAACATGGTGAAACCCTGTCCCTACTAAAAATACAAAATTAGCCGGGCATGGTGGCACATGCCTGTAATCCCAGCTACTCGGGAGCCTGAGGCAGGAGAATTGCTTGAACCCGGGAGGTAGAGGTTGTAGTGAGCTGAGATTGGGCCATTGCACTCCAGCCTGGGCAACAAGAGTGAAACTCCATCTCAAAAAACAAAACAAACAAAAAACTGTTATTTTTTTCTTTATTTTTAAATTCCTTTTCTTAGATTTGAGATTCCCAGTTTTGTTTTTTGTTTGTTTGTTTGTTTTTAATTTTTCAAGGCAGGGTCTCGCTCCGTCACCCAGGCTGGAGGGCAGCCTCAAACTCCCCAGCTCAAGCCATCCTTCCACCTCAGCCTCCTGAGCAGCTGGGACTCCAGGCATGTGTCACCATGCTTGGCTAATTTTTTAATTTTTTTTTTTTTTTGGAGAGACAAGGTCTCACTACCCTTGAAACTTTTCACCACCACCACCCGGGGAACAACTCAGTGGTAGCAGCTGGGAACACAGGCCTGGGGTCAGGCAGGCTGGATTCAACCCCACTTTCAGACGGTGTGCCTTTGAGCACGTTAGCCTCTCCATGCCTCAGTTTCTCCAACTATGAAATGGATTCTCACCCTCCAAAGCACACCAGGCCAGTTGCCATTGCCCAGATGTACCCGTTCCTCTTCTTTCCACATACTATCCCCTCTGTCTGCAATCTCCACTGCATCCTGCCTCTGCTGGAAAGTTTCTCTTTCGTTCATACCCCCTCCTCTAGGAAGCCCTCCCCTGTGGGTTACTTTTTTCCTCTGCAGGCACCAGAGCCCTCAGACACATGGTTAGCCCTGCGTCATGACAAACACCCCCTGGAACTGTTGGACACTCCCACAAGAACTGAGTGGCCCTCTGGGCAGAGGCTGGGCCATCCTTGTCACCCTTCCCAGTGTTGCCTTGCCTGGTACACAGACTCCATCCACCTGTGGGATGGTGTGAACGTGCCACCCTGTCTTCATTTGGCCCAAATTCTCATCCTAGTTCCACCACTCGCTGACTGTGTGGCCTTAGGCAAGTCACTTAACCTCTCTGGGACTCAGTTTCCTCATCTATATAAAATGGGAACAGTTCTCACCTGTGAAGTAGTGAGTATTAAAGCAGGTAACATTTGTGGCCAGGTGCAGTGGCTCACGCCTATAATCCCAGCACTTTGGGAGGCCGAGGTGGGAGGATCGCTTGAGCCCAGGAGACCAGCCTAGGCAACAAACCGAGACCTCATCTCTATTATTTAAAAAAAAAAACCCGCCTCTACTAAAAATACAAAAAATTAGCCGGGTGTGGTGGTGGGCGCCTGTAGTCCCAGCTACTTGGGAGGCTGAGGCAGGAGAATGGCGTGAATCTGGGAGGCGGAGCTTGCACTGAGCCCAGCTCACGCCACTGCACTCCAGCCTGGGTGGCAGAGTGAGACTCCGTCTCAAAAAAAAAAGTTTAAAAAAAGAAGACAGCTGGGGGCATTGGCTCATGCCTGTAATCCCAGCACTTTAGGAGGCTGAGGCGGGTGGATCATCTCTGAGGTTGGGAGTTTGAGACCAGCCTGACCAACATGGAGAAACCCCATCTCTACTAAAAATACAAAATTAGCTGGGCGTGGTGGCGCATGCCTGTAATCCCAGCTACTTGGGAGAATGAGGCAGGAGAATTGCTTGAACCCAGGAGGCAGAGGTTGCAGTGAGCTGAGATCCTGCCATTGCACTCCAGCCTGGGCAACAAGAGCCAAATTCTGTTTCAAAAAAAAAAAAAAGAAGAAGAAGATAACATTTGTGAAGTGTCTGCCACAGTGTAGACTGAAAGAAGTGTTTCCTATTCCCTTCTCCCTGGACTTCCCGCTTTCTGGGTAGCCTCTGAGTCCCTGCTGGGGAGAAGCTGCCAGTTCCTCACACTCCGCCCCGACCCGCCCAGCGGATAACAATATCTCCCACTTGGGCTTTGGGCTGCGAAGCTCTCTCAGCCTAATGCAAACCAGATGCTGGCCTCCCTTTCCTGGCAATGAATTTTCCATGGCCTGCTCCCACCCCCTTCCTGTTTTTGCTCCTCTCTGATCCCCCTGCTCAATTCTCCTGTGCCCCCACCTTCCTCTGCTGGGCAACCTCTGGGTCCACCTGGAAACAATTAATGGAAAACAGGATATGTGAAGGGTGGGGGTCTCCCCATCACCCCGACATGGCAGGAGGGGAAGGGGCTTGGCCTGGCAGGTGGCAACGTATGTGGGAGTTGGTCCCTCCCTGCCAAGGCCCCACCAGCCTCTTGGGTGGGGGGTGGGGGCAGAGGGGAAACTGAGTCAGAGTTGTTGGAGATTGTATGGAAAAACCTGTTATGTTTCTGGACACTTAGACACAGCTTGGACTGGATGGGAAGCTTTGAGGATCTTGTCTTTGGCTGTAACTTCTTAGAAAAAAGGCAGAGCCAGAGAAGGCCGGATCCTCTCTTCTTGCAGATGAGGAAACTGAGGCTCAGAGACTCATCCAGGGTCACTGGTGAGTCACAGCAAGAAGCAGCCACATCTGGGACATCTTGTCAGTAAAAGCTGCTGCCTGGGCCGGGCGCGGTGGCTCACGCTTGTAATCCCAGCACTTTGGGAGGCCGAGGCGGGCGGATCACGAGGTCAGGAGATCGAGACCACGGTGAAACCCCGCCTCTACTAAAAATACAAAAAAAAAAATTAGCCAGGCGTGGTGGCGGGTGCCTGTAGTCCCAGCTACTCGGAGAGGCTGAGGCAGGAGAATGGCGTGAACCCGGGAGGCGGAGCTTGCAGTGAGCCGAGATTGCGCCACTGCACTCCAGCCTGGGCCTGGGCGACAGAGTGAGACTCCATCTCCCAAAAAAAAAAAAAAAAAAAAAAAAAAGCTGCTGCCTGAAGTCACCTACCCTGCTTGCTATCTCAGCGTCATTCCTGCCTGCCCTTCCCCTGCCTCTGCATAGAGCTCAGTCACGAGGGGAGGCTCACAAGGCCACCATCCGCCTGCCTGTGGCGCAGACACCTCCCAGCTGGCAGGCTCGAGGCAGCCACGCACACCTGGCTGGGCAGACTTTGAAGCAACTGAATTTTCCCCTGCAGGGCTGGGCGCTCAGCAGAGGGGCCCTGGGTAAGCCCCAGGAACATGTGTGCATGTGGGCCCTCCCTTGGTCCCCTTGACCCTGTGAACCTCCTCAGGTCAGCCAGTGCTGGTCCTCAGAGTGAGGGCTCCCCCATTTCCATGAAAACAACAGCCCCAGGGCTCCTGAAAGCCGGTTCTGGCTGCCCCTCCCTCCGCCAGCTGTGCAGGGTGTTTGGACAGTGGGGATGGAATGTTTTGCAGCCAAAGTCCTCCCTGGATCTCTGAGCTCAGATTTCAAGCAGGAGGGAAAGAGGATGCTGGCTCTGGCTCCAGGGAGAGGGGAAGCGACTCAGGAGGTCAAACTTAGGCCTGGAGGCTCCCTGCTCTCTCCCCAGGCCTGACCAAGACCAGGCCCAGGCCCCTCAGGGAAGGGCAGGACAGAGGGTGTGGAGGCGGCCAAATGGGGTCACAGCTTTGGTCAGGCCAACCTGGTGAAGCCAGGCCCCGGGGACAGTCTGGGCTCAGGGAGAGGCTCAGCCCAGGACAGCACTTTGAGAATACTAAGATTCACAACAGACCTCCTTCGACCACCATCTCCATTTCACAGAGAGGGCAATTGGGGTCCGGGGAGGGCAGGCACTTGTCCCAGGTGGTACAGCATGCTGGGTACAGAGCTGGGCTAGCAGCCAGGCCTCCGGAAGCTAAACTTGCTCTTTTCACTGTCCAGGAAGTTCCCATCCTCACTCTCAGCCCCAGAGATACAGCCCCTGCCAGTGAGTCGTCATCTTTGCTTCTTCCCCAAATGACGCAGGCAAAAGAATCTACTCACAAAGTCAGTTCACGAAGCAAGCACAGACACTGAGCTCCAGGCCAGCCTCTGAGAGTTTGGCATTAACCTACTTGAGGACAAGGCAGAGGCCCTGAGAGACAGGATTCCTGGCCCATCTCCTGCTCTGGGACCAGTTCTCCACCACAGCTGCCCAGGCCCCTCAGTGCCCCCTGAAACAAATCCCTTTTCTGGCTGCGAAGACCCATAAGTTCTAGACACAAATATATGGAAGCTAGTTTGAGCCTCAGTTTACCCACCTTAAACCTGGGAGGATTATCTTTGTTCCACTTGACTTATCATCATATTGTGGGGTGCTGATGGTGAGAGGCGGGAGGTGCTGGTGAACCCCTTTGGAAATGTGAACATTTCCCGGTAACGAAACTGACCTCAGATGACGAAGGAAGGAAGGAAGGAAGGAGGGGACTCCTTTGGACCCAGATAGGTGTGGGAGTCCGATCAAGGTGCCTGGGGCCTGAGCTGAATTCCTAGAGATGAAACCTGTTTGCCCGCTCTCAACTCCTCAGAAGGAAAGCTCAGCCACCTTGTGGAATTATTAGAGAACAGAGGATCCATCAGAAACCTTCTGGGGGGGAAAACATGACTAGTGGAGGAGGGTGTGACCCCCAGAGAGCTGATGACTCACTTCCAAGGTGGTAGAATGTGGCGTGAACTGGAGACTGTGCTAGGATCTTTACGTGCAATCTCAGACTCTGTTCATCCTTGCAGCGGCCCGACATCCTTGGTGGTCCTTCATTGCTTTCTGTTCCCATTTTAAAGATGAGGCAACAGATTTGGAAAGGTTAAAGGATTTGGCCAATGGCTAACAAGTAAAGGAACTCGGATTTTAACCCAGGTTTATCTGACTCCAAAGCTTGTTTTCCTATCCCTCCACCACTCACTCTCTCAGGAGGAAGGGTAAAGTGAGGCTTTTTAAAGAAAGTAGGGATTGAAGAATCAATAGGATTTAAATATCCATATAGAGCCGGGTGCAGTGGTTCACATCTGTAATTCCCAGCACTTTGGGAGGCTGAGGTGGGCGGATCTCTTGAGGTCAGGAGTTCAAGACCAGCCTGGCCAACATGGTAAAAACCCTGTCTCTACTAAAAATACACAAATTAGCTAGGCATGGTGGCACACATCTGTAATCCCAGCTACTTGGGAGGCTGAGGCAGGAAAATTGCTTGAACCCGGGAGGTGGAGGCTGCAGTGAGCCAAGATCACGCCACTGCACTCCAGCCTAGGCAACAGAGCAAGACTGTGTCTCAAAAAAAAAAAAAAATCCATATAGAAATGAAGGATGGACATTCCCTTGCAGAGGGACCAACAGGTACAAGGCCTGGAGGTGGGAAGGGCAGAACACAGACAGAGAGAGGCAAACCCTTCACTTTGCCAGGAGCTCAGGCTCATTCGGGGGACAGGAAAAAAAAAAGTCTGGAAAGGCAGCCTCAGGTTAATCCTGAAAAGCCTTGGAGGCGAGTTAAAGAATTTGGACTTTATTCTAAAGGCTCCGAGGAGATGGTTAAACATTTTTGAGCAGAGGAGAGAAATGATCAGAGCCCTGCTTCGGGAAGATTAAATGGACAGCTGTGTGCATAAAAAATAGAAGTGAACACTTATTACACATCTAGCAAGGGAAAGACTTTCTAAACTTGGAAACATTTTGAAGAGATCTTAACAGAAAAAGATCAATAGATCTGTCTGCATTCAAATGTAAAGCTGCTTTATGCTCCTTCCTGCCAAAAAAAAAAGCCAAAATTAAAAGGCAAATAACTTGGCGAAAATATTCCCAGGCAATGGCAATGCATTAATATCTTTAAGATATAAAGAATTTGCAAAAATCAATAAGAAAAAATACTGGGAGCTCAGTAGAGGTGTTCGCTCATTCATCAGATTTTTTTTTTTTTTTTTTTTTGAGACGGAGTCTCGCTCTGTCACCCAGGTTGGAGTGCAGTGGCGAAGTCTTGGCTCACTGCAAGCTCCGCCTCCCGGGTTCACGCCTTTCTCCTGCCTCAGCCGCCCGAGTAGCTGGGACTACAGGCGCCCGCCACCACGCCCGGCTAATTTTTTGTATTTTTTAGTAGAGACAGGGTTTCACCATGTTAGCCAGGATGGCCTCGATTTCCTGACCTCGTGATCCGCCCGCCTCGGCCTCCCAAAGTGCTGGGATTACAAGCGTGAGCCACCGCGCCTGGACTTCATCAGATTTTTAAGAACACACATGCCAAGTGCTGATGGCATATTAGTGAACCAGACAATGTTTCTGTACTCATGAAGTATACAGTTTAGGAGGGGATAATGTGTAGGGGGGGATTCAGACATCTAATTACAGCATGATATGGTTTGGGTATTTGTCTCTCCAAATTTCACGTTGAAATATGATCCCCAGTGTTGGAGGTGGGCCTTGTGGGAGGTGTTTGGGTCATGGGGGCTTGGTTCCCTCACGAATGGCTTGGTGCCCTCCCTGTGGTAATGAGTTGCTGCAGGATCTGATTCTTTTTTTGAGATGGAGTCTCACTCTGTCGCCCAGGCTGGAGTGTAGTGCCGCCATCTCAGCTCACTGCAACCTCTGCCTCCCAGGTTCAAGTGATTCTCCTGCCTCAGCCTCCAGAGTAGCTGGGATTAAAGGTGCACGCCACCATGCCTGGCTAAATTTTGTATTTTTAGTAGAGATGGGGGTTTCACCATGTTGGCTAGGCTGGTTTCAAACTCCTGACCCTGTGATCTGCCCACCTCGGCCTCCCAAAGTGCTGAGATTGTAGATGTGAGCCACACCTGGCCAAGATACAGAAAACTTTTATTTCATCCTCTTTCTTGCCTGGTGCCAGGCCCATGCAATGCCACGATCTTGGCTCACTGCAACCTCCACCTCCCAGGTTCAAGTGATTCTCCTGCCTCAGCCTCCTGAGTAGCTGGGATTACAGGCACTGTGCGCAGCTAATTTTTGTATTTTTAGTAGAGACGGGGTTTCAGCATGTTGGCGAGGCTGTTCTCGAACTCCTGACCTCAGATGATCCACCAGCCTTGGCCTCCCAAAGTGCTAGGACTATAGGCATGAGCCACCGCACCCAGCCACATCTGATTCTTAAAAAGAGTCTAGGACCTCCCTCTATCTTTCTCTTTTTCTCTCTCTCACCATGTGACATGCATGTCCCCCCCTTAACCTTCTGCCATAATTGGAAGCTTTCTGAGGCCCTCATCAGAAGCAGACGCTGGTGCCATGCTTCCCGTACAGTTGGCAGAACTGCGAGCCAGAGAAACCTCTTTTCTATACAGATTGCCCAGACTCAGGTATTCCCTATAGCAATGCAAAACAGACTAACACACAGGACCACAGGTCAGGTACAAGGATAGGGGAAGTGCAAAGTCGTCTGGGAGCACATCCAGGAACTCCTAACCTAGACTTAAGGTTAGGAGTCTGGAAAAATTTCCTGAGGCAGGAGTTTGGGAGTGGAAAGGGAGACCATTGAAGGAGTTGGGGCTGGCAAGAGAGTCAGGGGCTAGATCATGTGGGGCTTTGTATGTGGTATGGTTTGGCTCCGCAACCCTGCCCAAATCTCATGTTGAATTGTAATTTCCGGTGTTGAAGGAGGGGCCTGGTGGGAGTTGACTGGGTCATGATAATATATTTCCCCCCTGCTGTTCTTGTGATAGTGAGTCAGTTCTCACAAGATCTGGTTGTTTAAAAGTCTGTAGCACCTCCCCCTTTGCTCTCTTCCACCTGCTCTGGCCATGTAAGATGTGCCTGCTTCCCCTTCACCTTCAGCTATGATCGTAAGTTTCCTGAGGCCTCCCCAGCCATGCCTCCTGTACAGCCTGCAGAACAGTGAGCCAATTAAACCTCTTTTCTTTATAAATTACCCAGCCTCAAGTAGTTCTTATAGCAGTGTGAGAATGAACTAATACAGTATGCTAGGTAAGGAGTTCAAACTTTATACTTAAAGACTAAGAGGAGTCATTGAAGGATTTAAGCAGGAGTGTGATGTGAACGGTTTTACATATCAAAAAGATGGCTCCTATGGATAAGTGTGGAATGGCTTGGAGAATTTCTGCTCCTTCGTGATGTGGTGGACTTGGAGCAGAGAGGAACCTTCCTGCTACAGAAAAAGAAAAAATTCTAGAAAAAGAGGCTATAATTCTTTGAGGACATGTTGTCTATCAAGCTCTAGGCCTTGTCTGCCAGAGCCACTTCCTTACCCACAAAGGAAAATGCAGCCAAAGCTGGGAGCTTGGCCAGGAGGGAGGTTGGGGACATGAATGTTGGGCATCTACATGGCGCTAGGACCCTCAAAATACACGGAGCTAGGACCCTCAGAAAACTCGGCGCTAGGACCCTCAAAATACATGGAGCTAGGATCCTCAAAATACACGGAGCTAGGATCCTCAGAATACACGGAGCTAGGACCCTCAGAATACACAGCACTAGGACCCTCAGAATACTCGGCACTAGGACCCTCAAAATACACGGCGCTAGGACCCTCAAAATACATGGAGCTAGGACCCTCAGAATACACGGAGCTAGGACCCTCAGAATACACGGAGCTAGGACCCTCAGAATACATGGAGCTAGGACCCTCAGAATACACGGCGCTAGGACCCTCAAAATACACGGCGTTAGGACTCTCAAAATACATGAAGCTAGGACCCTCAAAATACATGGAGCTAGGACCCTCCAACTACGTGAAGCGAGGACCCTCAAAATACATGGAGCTAGGACCCTCAAAGAGGGCTGAAGTGTTTCATGTTGGTGACACCCCTGGCTCCAGGTAGAAGCAGATTCAACTCCTCTCTGGAGGAATGTGTCCAAATTTAGATACGAAGGATTCCTATTGCTCAATATCAAGCAGTGAGCTCACAATCAGAGATCACCAGCACATAAAGATGCTAGCCACTATAAGTAAGAATCAACAGAAGCAACACACAACAGGTTTAGATGCTACAGGACTCCAAGTAGTGGTCTCCTATATATGATATTGAAAGGTTAGCACATGAATTTTTAGAATCTATTTTTAAAGAAAAAGAACACACACAAAATTTACAATAAACAAAAAATAATTATTTTTAATTACGGCTACATTATAGTTGTACATATTTGTGGGGTGTATGTGACCTTTTGACATAAGCATACAATGTATAATGATCAAATCTGGGTAACTGGGATATTCATCATCTCAAACATTTATCGTTTCTTTGTGTTGAGAACATTACAAATCAACTCTTGTAGCTATTTTGACGTGTATGATAAGTTATTGTTAATATATACGTATGGGCAGGCATGGTGGCTTGGTGGCACGCGCCTATCGTCCCAGCTACTCGGAAGGCTGAGGCACGAGAATCGATTGAACCCGGGAGGCAGAGGTGCAGTTTACCGCACCACTACACTCCAGCCTGGGTGACAGAGTGAGACTTGGTCTCAAAAAATTTTAACAAAATTTTAAAAAATATGTATGAACTGAAGATGAATAAACAACAAGAGATTATGAAGGAGAACCAAGCAGATTTTTTTTTTTTTTTTGAGACAGAGTCTTGCTCTGTCGCCAGGCTGGAGTGCGGTGGCGTGGTCTTAGCTCACTGCAACCTCTGCCTCCTGGGTTCAAGCGATTCCTCTGCCTCGGCCTCCTGAGTAGCTGGGACTACAGGTGTGTGCCACCACACCTGGCTAATTTTTTGTATTTTAGTAGAGACAGGGTTTCACCACGTTGGCCAGGATGGTCTGGATCTCCTGACCTCAAGTGATCTGTCTGCCTCAGCCTCCCAAAGTGCTGGGATTATAGGCATGAGCCACCGCACCCAGCTTTTTTTTTTTTTTTTTTGACAGGGTCTCACTCTGCTGTTGCCCAGGCTGGTGTACAGTGGTGCAGTCTCGGCTCACTGCAACCTCTGCCTCCCAGGTTCAAGTGATTCCCCTGCCTCGGCCTCCTAAGTAGCTGGGACTACAGGCGCACACCACCACCATGCCCGGCTAATCTTTGTGGTTTTAGTAGAGACAGGGTTTTGCCACGTTGCCCAGGCTGGTCTTAAACTCCTGGGTTCAAGTGATACACCTGCCTTGGCCTTCTGAAGTGCTGGGATTACAGGCATGAGCCACCGCTCCCAGCCAAGCAGAGACTTATAAGGTCTATGAAATCAAGAATAGAAAATAGAGAATGGGGGGGAGGTGATATTTGTTTAATGGATATGGAGTTTCATTTGGGAAGATAAAAAATGTTCTAGGGATGGATGATGGTTGCACAACAATGGGAATGTAATTAATGTCACTAAACTATATACTTAAAAATGTTCAAAATATTTTTAAAAAAGGCATATTTGACCACCTAAGCATAAGGATATGGAAAGGGTGAGCTTGAAAATGTTACACCAAAAGCAAGGTGTTATTTCTGCATTAATAACCAAACTTTAAGACGAATCATGGCGAATCATGCATGTAATCCCAGCACTTTGGGAGGTTGAGAAGGGAGGATCACTTGAGCTCAGGAGTTCGAGACCAGCCTGGGCAACATGGGGAGACCCCATCTCTACAAAAAATCAAAACTTAGCCAGGCGTGGTGGTGCAGGCCTGTAGTCCCAGCTACTTGGGAGGCTGAGGCAGGAGGATCACTTTAGCCTGGGAGGTCAAGGCTGCAGTGAGCTGTGATCATGCCACTGCACTCAGTCTGGGCAACACAGCAAGACTCTGTCTCAAGAAGACCAAACTAATAGCAAACTTTAAGACGAAAAACATTATTAGTGTAGAGGTTGTCACTATGCAGTAATAATAAAATGATGACAATGTTTTAAAAAAATTCACCAGATAGATATAACCATCTAAATTAATATGTGCCTAATAAAATAGCCTAAAATATTTAAAGCAAAAATAATTAAAGCTACAGGGGAAAATAGACACATCTATCATTATGGTGTGAGATGTCAACAAATATCTCTGAAATATGGCTACATCAAGGCAGCAAAACATCAGGAGCTGGCGGCAGCAGAGACCACTGGCCTTGGTAGTAACTGAACTATAGAGCACTAGATCAAAGCAAACCGATAAGCAATTTGATCCCTAGGTCCCTCCTCTACTCCATGCCACTGGCCAACTACCCCTTTCTTAGTCTAGTGTAACACTGGAGATTTATTCTCTGGAGAAGGCAAAACAGAAGGTCTTTGGGCCAGTAGCTGAAAAAGGGGGTTAAGTGATTGTATACACACTGAAATCTGAGACCTCCAACCCTCTTCTCTCACTTGTCAGCCAAAGTGGCAACTCACTCAGTCACCAGGAGGGTAAAGACAGACCTTTACCCTCCAGACAGCCCCTCTATGGGACTCTGGCCAACCCAAGAAGAGAGATCTAAGATGAATGTTACCCAACAAAATATCCATCCAGCTCAAAGTCAACATGCTTGTCATCAGTTTTTAAGATCTTCTTCTTAATAATGAGCAATCAAGGATTATTAGACAACTAAGGAGAACCTCTACCTTAAGAGAGACCAAACCCAGTAAGCAGAAAAAAAGCAACTTGCAGGAAACAGAGACTCTGTAGAAAAAAGAAGAAGAAGTGGAGGTGAAGAGGAGGAGGAGGAGAAGGAAGGCAAGGAGGAGGAAGAAGGAGAGGCATTAATAACCTCAGGATGAGAAAAGAAGGTATTGCATTCATGAAATAATAACCTGATTCTATGAAAGTAAACATTCACAGAACAACAAAAACTACTAGAAAATAATATATTTTTTAAAAGCATGATGGTAGAAATGAAAATAATGAGTAAGGTTGGAAGACACAGTTGAGGGAGTATCCCCCAAAAAGAAAGAAATGGAAAATAGTGAAAAGATTAGAAAAGTAGAGAATCAATTTAGGAGGTTCAATGTCTGAATAAAGAAAGAACAGAAGAAAATGAAAGGGGTAAAGCATCAAATAAATAATTCAAGATTGTTTCCCAAAACTGAAATATGTGAGTTTTCAAATTGAAAAAGGCCACCTTAGCTGGACATGGTGGCTGATACCTGTAATCCCAACACTTTGGGATTCCGGTTTTTAAAAAAAATTAGTGTTATATTGTAAGATTTTTTTATTTGCTTATATCAGTCTTCAAAAATATCCATTTTAGTAGTTCATTCATTCAGCAGTTATTTGTTTGGTATTTCTTTGCCTGACAGTCACTCTTCCAGGCACTGGGTGTATAGCAATGAGCAAAACAAGGCCCTGCCCTATGAGGTTTACATTCTAAGCTTTATAGGGCTTACAATGTAATAAAAGACATTAAAAAGAAATAAAAGACATAAATAAAAAAGAAATCAAAGACATAAATAGAAAATAGTGATAAAGTCTTCTAGAACATTTTTTAACTCAACATTATATCCAAGACTTACCTTATTTTATGTAACTATAGTTCATTCATTTTTTTTTTTTTTGAGACAGAGTCTCGCTCTATTGCCCAGGCTGGAGTGCAGTGGCGCCGTCTCAGCTCACTGCAACCTCTGCCTCCAGGTTCAAGCAATTCTCCTGCCTCAGCCTCCTGAGTAGCTAGGATTACAGGCTTGCGCTACCATGCCCAGCTAATTTTTGTATTTTTAGTTGAGACGGGGTTTCACCATGTTGGCCAGGCTGGTCTCAAACTCCTGACCTTGTGATCTGCCTGCCTCAGCCTCCCAAAGTGCTGGAATTACAGGTGTGAGCCACCATGCCCAGCCAGTTCATTCATTTTTATTGCTGTATAATATTCCATGATAGGACCATAACTGGTAGGATAAAAATGGCCTCTCAAAGATATTGAATCCTAATCTTTGAAAACTGTAAATGTTACCTTATATGAAAACAGAGTCTGTAACGATGTAATTAAGGACTGTGAGATGGGGAGATTATTCCAAATTATTGGAGTAGACCCTAAATGCAATCACATGTATCCTTATAAGAGGGAGGCAGAAAGAGATCTGACACAGACAAAAGAGGAAAAAAAAAAGCACAAGATGGAGGAGTGAGGTGGCCAAAAGCCAAGGAGTGCTGGCAGCTACCAGGAGCTGAAAGAGACAAGAAATGGATTCTCACCTGGAGCCTCCAGAGGGAGCATAGATCTACTGACATCTTGCTTTAGGCCCAGTAATACTGATTTTGGACATCCTGGTCTCCAGAATGGTGAGAAAATAAGTTTCTGTTGTTTACAGTCATGTAGTTTGTGATAATTTGTTACAATTATCATTAAAAAAAGTAATGCAGATTTTGGAACCAAGAGTGGAGTGCTGCTGTAACCAAAACCTAAAAATGTGGAGGTAGCTTTGGAATTGGGTAATGAGTAGAGACAAAGAATTTTGGGGAGCATGCAGAAAAAGCCTACGTTTCCTTGAACAGATTGTTAGTAGAAATATGGATATTGGCTGGGTGTGGTGGCTCATGCCAACATGGTGAAACCCCATCTCTACTAAAAATACAAAAATTAGCTGGGCATAGTGGTGCGTGCCTGTAGTCCTAGCTACTAGGGAGGCTGAGGCAGGAGAATTACTTGAACCCAAGAGGTGCAGGCGGCAGTGAGCTAAGATCGCGCCACTGCACCCCAGCCTGGGTAACAGAGCAAGACCTTGTCTCAAAAAAAAAAAAAAAAAAAGAAAAGAAAAAAAAGATGGATATTAAGGCTCTACCAGTGAGGACTCAGAACAAAATGAAGAAAATGTTACTAGAAACTGAAGGAGATGAGATCCCTGTTCTATAGAGGTAGAAAGTCTAGCTATACTTCGTCCTACAGTTGCATGGAAAGCAGAATTTGTGAGTGATGCACTTGAATATTTAGTGGAGATGATTTCCAAGCAAAAGAGATGGGATCTTCTTTTGTCATCCAGGTTGGAGTGCAGTGGCACAATCCTAGCTCACTGCATTCTCAAACTCCTGGGCTCAAGTGATCCTCCTACCTCAGCCTCCCAAAATGCTGGAATTACAAGTGTGAGCCACTGTGCCTGGCCTGAGTAAATATATATATATACATACACACACACACACATATATAGGCACACAATATATATTGTATGCCTATATGTGTGCATATATATTGTGTGTATATATATACATATATGTGTATATATACATATATATGTGTATGTGTGTGTATGTGTGTATATATAGATATATAGAGAGATATAGATATATTCTATGCCTAAAGAAAAGGATCAGATTTCAGTGCAAATCGTATAGTAGAAAACTTCGAAAGTCCCTAAGGGCTTTGAAAAGCTCCTACATAGTCCAGGGAATAGGGGTGCACATGCGTGACTAGAGCTGGGTGCATGCTCAGGAAAGACCTGAAGGGGTCCTGAATTCCCACCTCTACCTGATCTTCAGGCTCTCTGTGAGCAGAAGACAAAGGTTAAGGCACAGTTGTAAATTGCTTGGCTTAGAGTTGAAGGTATGTGCCAACACACATACAGAGCCCATCTGCAAAGACTGGAAGATTTTTATCATTGTTCTAGGTATTTAAGAAAATCTCTGTCAAGTCGTTAGCTGATCACTAAGCTAATGAAACAAATACTTTAGTAGATATACACAAGAAAAAATACAGACTTTACAAAATTAGTTCAGAAAAATCTCACACACACACACACACACACACACACACAAACCAACAAGTACTACAAGCCACAATAACAAACTCTGGGGTGCTGGGAGATTTCAGATTCGATTTCCAGAGTTGCTACATTTAAATATTAAAAATGTCCAGTTTCAAACAAAAATTATGAGACATTCAAAGAAACAAGAGAGCATAGTTTATGTGTGGGGAAAAAAGAAATTAATAGAAACTGTTAGGTCGGGCGCGGTGGCTCATGCCTGGAATCCCAGCACTTTGGGAGGCCATGAATCACTAGGTCAGGAGTTCAAGACCAGCCTGGCCAAGATGCTGAAACCCCATCTCTACTAAAAATAAAAAAATTAGCTGGGTGTGGTGGCACGCATCCCAGCTACTTGGGAGGCTGAGGCAGGAGAATCGCTTGAACCCGTGCAACAGAGGCTGTAGTAGTGAGCTGAGATCGAGCCACTGCACTCCAGCCTGGGCGACAGAGCAACTCTGTCTCACAAAAAAAAAAAAAAAAAGAAAAGAAACTGTTTCTGAGGAAGCACAGACGTTAGACTTTATAGATAGACTTTAAATCAACTATTTTACTGTATTAATTAATTAATTAATTTTTCTTTTGAGACGGAGTCTTGTTTTGTCACCCAGGCTGCAGTGCAAGGGCACTATCTCGGCTAACTACAACCCCCACCTCCCAGGTTCAAGTGATTCTTCTGCCTCAGCCTCCCAAATAGCTGAGATTATAGGCACCTATCACCACGCCTGGCTAATTTTTGTATTTTTAGTAGAGACAGGGTTTCACCATGTTGGCCAGGCTGGTCTCAAACTCCTGGCCTCAAGTGATCCACCTACCTCGGCCTCCCAAAGTGCTGGGATTACAGGGGTGAGCCACCACACCTGGCCTAAACCAACTTTTTTTTTTTTTTTTTTGAGACGGAGTCTCGCTCTGTCACCCAGGCTGGAGTGCAGCGGCGCAATCTCGGCTCACTGCAAGCTCCGCCTCCCGGGTTCACGCCATTCTCCTGCCTCAGCCTCTCTGAGTAGCTGGGACTACAGGCGCCCGCCACCACGCCCGGCTAATTTTTTGTATTTTTAGTAGAGACGGGTTTTCACTGTGGTCTCGATCTCTTGACCTCGTGATCCGCCCACCTCGGCCTCCCAAAGTTCTGGGATTACAAGCATGAGCCACCGCGCCCGGCCTAAACCAACTATTTTAAATCTATTCAAAGACCTAAAGGAAACCATGAGAACTATATCTCACTAAATATAGAGTGTAAATAGAGATAAATTATAAAAAGAAAACAAATAGAAATCCTAGAGTTTTAGGTATAAGCCAAGAGGAACATTTGAAAAAAAAGAAAAAAGAGAAAAGAAAGAAATTCTGGAGCTGAAGAGTATAATAACTGAAATAAAAATTCACTAGAGGAGCTCAATATAGATTAGAGCAGGCAAAAGAAAGAATCAGCACACGTGAAGATAAGTCAATGAGATTAGCAATCTGAGGAGCAAGAATGGAGAAAAACAAATGGAGTTTAAGAGACCCATGGAATACCATCGAGCATAACAACATATGCATAATGAAAGTCCCAGATGGAGAGGAGGCAGAGAAAGAAGAAGACAGAATATTTGAAGAAATAAAGGCTCAAAACTTCCAAAATGTAATGGAAGACTCAGTCATCACATTCATTCAGCCTAATGAATCCCAAGTAGGATAAACACAGAGATCAAAACCAAGATACATTAGAATCAAACTATTGAAAGACAAAGATAAAAAGAGAATCTTGATTTTTGTTGTTGCTGTTGTTGTTTTGAGACAGAATCTCACTTTGTTGCCCAGGCTGGAGTGCAGTGGCACGATCTTGGCTCACTGTAACCTCCACCTCCTCCATGCCTGGCTAATTTTTGTATATTTAGTGGAGACGGGGTTTTGCCATGTTGACCAAGCTGGTCTCAAACTCCCTACCTTAAGTCATCCACCCACCTTGACCTCCCAAAGTGCTGGGATCACAGGCATAAGCCACCATTCCCCGCCCAAAAAGAGAATCTTGAAAACAACAAGAGAAAAGTGACTCATCACATATAAGTTAATCTCAATAAGATTAACAGTTTATTTCTCATCAGAAACCATGGGGGCCAGACAGTGGGATGATATATTCAGAAAATGCTGAAACAAACAAACAAAAGAGGATTAAGATTTCTATATCTATCTATATATAACTAAGATTTCTATATCTGGCAAAGCTATCCTTCAGGAAAAAAAGGAGAACTCAAGACATCCTCAGACAAACTAAAGTCGAGAGAGTTTGTCACTAGTAGACCTACCCTATAAGAAATGCTAAAGGGGGCTGTTCAGGTTGCTACTAAAGGACACTAGATAGTAACTCAAAACCACATGAAGAAATAAAGAACATCAGTAAAATAAATAGGCAAATAAATATACATAAATATAAAAGTATTACTGTATTTTTAGTTTAAACTCCTCTTTTTTCCCTTATATAATTTAAAATACATCTACAATAACCAAAATCTATGTTGATGGGCATGCAAGGCATAAAAATGTAATTTCTGACAATAAAAACATGAAAGGTAGGGGATGAAGCTGTAGAGGTGCAAAGATTTTGTATGCTATTGAAACTAAGTTGGTATTAATTAGAATTAGATTGTTAAATATTATTATTTAAATTTTTTGTTATAGTTGCCGTTTTTGAGACCAGGTCTTGCTCTGTTGCTTGGGCTGGAGTGCAGTGTTGCGATTATGGCTCACTGCAGCCATGAACTTCTGGACTCAAGTGATCCTCCCACCTCAGCCTCTGAGTAGCTGGGACTACAGGTGCACATCACCACATCTGGCGGCTAGATATGGGGTCTTTCTTTATTACCCAGGCTGGTCTCAAACTCCTGACCTCAAGCAATCCTCCTACCTCAGCCTCCCAAAGTGGTAGGGCTTGAGCCACCACGCCCAGCCAAATTGTTCAATATCCAAGACAACCACTAAGAAAATAAGTAAAAGAAAAGAAAAGAAAAGAAGGGAATCAAAAGAAAAAAGGAGGATCAAAATGGGGCACTAGAAAATATTTAACACAATAGAAAGCAATAATGAAGGAATTGAGGAACAAAAAACCAAAAATATATAATGCATATAAAAAATAGCAAAATGGGAATAAATCCTTATCAGTAATTACATTAACTGTAAATGGATTGAATTATCCAATTGAAAGGCAGAGATTAGTAGAATTGATTTTTTTTAAAAAAGCATGATCCAATGCTCACTTCAGCAGCACATATACTAAAATTGGAATGATACAGAGAAGATTAGTGTGGCCCCTGTGCAAGGTTGACATGCAAATTTGTGACGCTTTCCATTACAAAATTAAAAAAAAAAAACCTACATGATCCAACTATATATGCTGTCTACAAGAGCTTCCCTTTAGCTCAAATGACCCAAATTGTTGAAAGTGAAAGGATGGAAGATATTCCAGGCTAGGGGCAGTGACTCACACCTGTAATTCCAGCCCTCTGATAGGCTGAAGTGGGAGGATTTCTTGAGGCCAAGAGTTCAAGACCAGCCTGGGCAACAAAACTATGCTATCTACTAAAAAAAAAACAAACAAAAAACCTGGTATGGTGGCACACACCTGTGGTCCCAGCTACTCAGGAAGCTAAGGTGGGAGGATGGATCCCTTCAGCCCAGGAGTTTGAAGCTGCAGCCACTGCACTCCTGCTTGAGTGACAAGGGACTCTGTATCTAAATATATATATTCCATGAAAACTAACAAAAAGAAGGCTGGAGTGGATATCCTAATATTATAAAAAATAGATCTTAAGGCAAAAATTGTTACAAGGGACAAAGAGAAACATTCTGTAATGATAAAAGTCTCAATTCATCAAGAAGATATAACAATTATATATTTCACCTAACAGCAGAGTCCTCAAAGTATGTGAAGCAAAAATGGACAGAATTCAAAGTAGAAACAGGCCAGCAAGAATAGCTGGAAATATCGGCGGAGCACAGTGGCCCACGCTTCTAATCCCAGCACTTTGGGAGGCCAAGGTGGGCAGATCACCAGAGGTCAGAAATTCGAGACCAGCCTGTTCAACATGGTAAAACTCTGTCTCTACCAAAGATACAAAATTTAGCTGGGCATGGCGGCACGTGCCTGTAACCCCAGCTACTTGGGAGGCTGAGGCAGGAGGATGGCTTGAACCTGGGAGGCGGAGGTTGAGGTGAGCCGAGATCATGCTACTGCACTCCAGCCTGGTGACAGAGCAAGACTCTGTCTCAAAAAATAAAAAAAAGTAAAATAAATAAATAAATAAATATAATAAAAAGAATAGTTGGAAACGTCAATGCTTCACTTTCAATAATGGCTAGAACTACACACTGGATAAGGACATAGAAGACTTGAACAGTGCTGACTCTACCCAACCATAGCAGAATATACATTCTTCTCAAAGTACACATAAAACATACCCCAGGATAGACCATATGTTAGATCACAAAATAAGTCTTAATAAATTTTAAGGGACTGAAATCATATGAATTATCTTTCTGACCACAAGGGAATGAAATTAGAAATAACAGAATTAAAAGTGAAAAATTCACAAATATGTGGGAATTAAGCAACACACTTAGCTGCCCCATGGATCAAAGAAAAAAATCACAAGAGAAATTAGATGAGATGAATGAAAATGAAAATATAGCATACCAAAACTTATCAAATACAGCAAAAGCAGTACTCAAAGGGAAATTTATAGCTGTAAAAACCTTCATCAAAGAGAAGAAAGATCTCCAATTAATAACCTAAACTTCCAATTTAAGGAACTAGAAAAAGTAGAATAAACTAAACCCAAAGCAAGCAAAAGAAAGGAAAGAATAAAAATTAAGAGTGGAGATAAATGAAATAGAAAAGAGAAAAACAACAGAAAGAATCAATGAAAACAAAAGTTGATTCTTCAAAAAGATCGAGAAAATTGATGAAACTTCAGACTGACCAAAAAAAAAAGAAGACTCAAATTACTAAAGTTAGGAATAAGGCTGGGGTGGCTCACGCCTGTAATCTGAGCACTTTTGGAGGCCAATGCAGGGGAATTGCTTGAGCTCGGGAGTTCGAGACCAGCTTGGGCAACACAGGGAAACCTTGTCTCTGCTAAAAATAAAATATTAAAAAATTAGCCAGGTGTAGTGGCACATGTCTGTAGTCCCAGTTATTTGAAAGGCTGAGGCAGGAGGATTACTTGAGCCCAGGAGATTGAGGCTGCAGTGAACTATGATCTTGCCACTGTACTCCAGCCTGGGCAACAGAGTGAGCCCCTGTCTCAAAAAAAAAAGGAACAAAAGTAGAAAAATTACTACTACGTGGACATGGTGTCTCGTGCCTGTAATCCTAGCTACTGGGGAGGTTGAGGCAGGAGGATTGCCTTGACCCCAGGAGTTCAAAGCTGCAGTGAGCTATAATCGTACCACTTCTCTCCATCTTGGGTGACAGAGCAAGATGCTGTCTCTAAAGTAAATACATAGGCCGGGTGTGGTGGCTCACGCCTGTAATCCCAGCACTTTGGGAGGCCGAGGCTGGCAGATCACCTGAGGTCGGGAGTTCGAGACCAGCCTGACCAACAGGGAGAAACCCCCGTCTCCACTAAAAATACAAAATTAGCTGGGCATGGTGGTGCATGCCTGTAATCCCAGCTACCCGGGAGGCTGAGGCAGGAGAATCACTTGAACCTGGGAGGTGGAGGTTGCAGTCAGCCAAGATCACGCCATTGCATTCCAGCCTGGGCAACCAAGAGCGAAACTCCGTCTCAAAAAAAAAAAAAGTAAATACATAAATGAATGAATAAAAATTAAAAATAAAAATGTGGGCCGGGTGCGGTGGCTCACGCCTGTAATCCCAGCACTTTGGGAGGCCGAGGTGGGCGGATCACGAGGTCAGGAGATCAAGACCATCCTGGCTAACACAGTGAAACCCCATCTCTACTAAAAATACAAAAAATTAGCCAGGCGAGGTGGCGGGCGCCTGTAGTCCCAGCTACTCGGGAGGCTGAGGCAGGAGAATGGTGTGAACCCCCGGGGGGCGGAGCCTGCAGTGAGCCAAGATCACGCCACTGCACTCCAGCCTGGGCGACAGCGAGACTCTGTCTCAAAAAAAAAAAAAAAATGTGGCCAGGCATAGTGGTTATGCCTGTAATCCTGGCATTTTGGGAGGCCAAGGCGAGAGGATTGCTTGAGCCCAGGAGTTTGAGACCAGCCTGGGCAAGACAGTGAGACCCTATCTCTACAAAAAGTTTAAAAGTTAGGCTGGGCGCGGTGTCTCATGCCTGTAATCCCAGCACTTTGGGAGGACGAGGCGGGCGGATCACTTGTCAGGAGTTTGAGAACAGCCTGGGCAACACGGTGAAACTTTGTCTCTACTAAAAATACAAAAATTAGCGGGGCATGGTGGCACTTGCCTGTAGTCCCAGCTACTCAGGAGGCTGAGGCGGGAGAATGGCTTGAACCTGGGAGGTGGAGGTTGCAGTGAGCCAAGAATGCACCACTGCACTCCAGCCTGGGCAACAGAGCAAGACTCCATCTCAAAAAAAATGTAAAAATTAGCCAGGCACTGTGGCATGTGCCTGTAATCCCAGCTACTTGGGAGGCTGAGGCAGGAGGCTCCCTTGAGCCTAGGAATTCAAGGTAGCAGTGAGCTATGATCACACAGCTGCACTCCAGCCTGGGTGATAAAGTGAGATTGTTTCTATAAATAAATAAATAATAAAATAAATAGAACATTTTAAAAAGAAAAACTACTACCAACCTTACAGATACAGAAAGAATTACAGAAGAACACTATGAAAAATTGTATGACAACAATTTAGATAACCTAGATTAAATGAACAAATGCCTAGAAACCAAAACTTCCCCAAGAAGAAACAGAAAACCTGAATAGACCTCAAACACAAGACTGAATCAGTAATCAAAAAACTTCCAATACAGAATAAACACCAATCCTCCAACTCTTCCAAAAAATAGAGAATAATATACCTCATAACCCATTCTCTCGTGCCAGTATTATCCTAAAACTAAAGCCAGACGATATCTCACAAGGAAAGAAATATACAGACCAGGCCTGGCACGGTGGCTCACGCCTGTAATCCCAGCACTTTGGGAGGCTGAGGTGGGCGTATCACGAGGTCAGGAGATTGAGACCATCCTGGCTAACACGGTGAAACCCCGTCTCTACTAAAAATACAAAAAATTAGCCAGGTGTGTTGGCAGGCACCTGTAGTCCCAGCTACTTGGGAAGCTGAGGCAGGAAAATGGCGTGAACCTGGGAGGCGGAGCTTGCAGTGAGCCAAGATCACACCACTGCACTCCAGCCTGCGCAGCAGAGTGAGATGCCATCTCAAAAAAAAAAAAGGAAGAAGGAATATATGGACCAATATCCCTTATGAATATAGATGCAAATATCCTCAACCAAATACTAGCAAATCCAATCCAGCAACATGTTAAAAAGATTATACAGCGTGTCCATGTGGGATTTATCATGGGAATGCAAGCAAGGTAGTTGAACATACGAAAATCAGTGTAAAGGCCAGGCATGGTGGCTCATGCCTGTAATCTTAGCACTTTGTGAGGCCTAGGCGGGCAGATCACTTGAGGTCAGAAGTTCGAGACCAGCCTGGCCAGCATGGTGAAACCCCGCCTCTACTAAAAATACAAAAATTAGCCAGGCATGGTGGCGTGTGCCTGTAATCCCAACTACTTGGGAGGCTGAGGCAGGAGAATCACTTGAAACCAGAAGGTGGAGGTTGCAGCAAGCCATGATCGCACCATGGCACTCCAGCCTAGGCAACAAGAGCAAAACTCCGTCTCAAAACAAACAAACAAACAAAAAACACCTGAGCTCAAACAATTCTCCCTCTTTGGCCTCCCCAAATGCTGGGATGACATGCATGAACCACTGCACCTGGCAAATTATGATATGATCTTATATATAGTAAACCCTAAAGAATCCACACAAAAACTATTACAGCTAGTAAATAAATTCAGCAAAGTTACAGGATACAAGATTAATATACAAAAATCAGCTGTATTTCTATACATTAGCAATAAACAATCTGAAAATAAAATTAAGAAAATAATGCCATTTACAAAATGGAACTTCATTCTTATTAAAAAGAATAAGAGACTTAGGAATATTTTTAACCAAGAAGATGCAAGACTTGTACACTGAAAACCCTACGACAGTGGTGAATGAAACTAAAGAAGACCTAAATAAATGAAAAGACATCCTATGTTCATGGATTGGAAGACTTGATGTTGTAAAGGTGACTAAGTGATCTACAGACTCAGTGTAATCCCCACCAAAATTCCAACTGCGTTTTTTGCAGAAATGGGCAAGGCGATCCTAAAATTCATATGGAATTGCAGTGGACCCCAAATAGCTAAAACCATCTTGAAAAAGAACAAAGTTGGAGAACTTACACTTCCTGGTTTCAAAATTTCTACGTAACTATATAATTAAAACAATGCAATATTGAAGTGACATATAGCTCAATAGACTAGAATTGATAGTCCAGAAATAAACCCATATATGTATTATCAATTGATTTTCAACATGCATGCCAAGACAAGTCAATAGGAAAGAATATGCTTTTCAACAAATATACATGGACACCTGGATAGCTACATGCAAAAGAAGAAAGTTGGACCTTTACCTCAAATTATATATAAAAATTAACTCAAAACAGGTCAAATTGCTAAATGTAAGAACTAAAGCGATAAAATTTTTAGAAGAAAACGGGTAAATCTTCATGACCTTGGATTTGACAGAGTCAAAATTTATCTAAATTAAAATTTTAATGTTTAAAATTCAAAATGAATTAAAAACTTTTATGCATCAAGGAACCTCCTCAAGAAAGTAAAAAAGATGATCTACAGAATGGGAGAAAATATTTGTAAATCACATACTTGATAATGGTCTAGTGTCCAGAATATATAAATCATTCTGACAACTCAACAAAAAGAAGGCAAACAATCCAACTGAAAAAAGGGGCAAAAGACTTGGATAGACATTTCTCCAGTGAGGATAAACAAATAGCCAATAAGCACATGAGAAGATGCTTAACATCGTTTGCCATCTGGGAAATGAGAATCAAAACCACAATGAGATACTACTGCACACCTACTAGGATGGCTTTAGCATCAATAAATATGTAAACACTACATACATAAGTGGAAGAGGTGAATTTTACAGGACACGGATTGCACCTCAATATTAAAATTATAAAAAAAGACTGGAAGGAAATACATCAAAATGATAACCTTGTTTGGGAGTTTGTTTTGTTTTGTTTTAAACTGCTCTGTAGTTTCCTAATTGTTTATAACAAGCATTTAGTCCTTTTGAAGTGTAAGCAATAATCTTAAATCTCTCTTATAACTGTATAAAGCAGGCATACATGAATCTTCCTCCCCTCCCCTCCCTCCCTCCCTCCTTCAAAATGAATTAAAAACTTTTGTGCATCAAGGAACCTCCTCAACAAAGTAAAAAAGACGACCTACAGAATGGGGTCCTCCCTCCCTCCTTCCCTTTCTTCCCTTCCTTCCCTTCCTTCCCCTCCTTCCTTTCCTTCCCTTCCTTCCCTCCTTCCTTCCTTCCTTTGTTGAGACAGGGTCTTGCTGTGTCACCCAGTCTGGACTGCAGTTCTGAGCTGGTGTGATCATAGCTCACTGCAGCCTCAAACTCCTGGGCTCAAGCAATCTTCCGACCTCAGCCTCCCAAAATGTAGGGATTATATGTGCGAGCCACTGCACCACGGCAGATTCTGCATTGGTAACAAGCTTCCAAATGATGTAACTGGGCCCCAGACCTCAGTTTGAGAAGCCAGGTTCTAGAAGTCAGCAGCAGGAAGGAATGGACTGATTAAGCAAATCAGCAAAGCAGAGGGACCACAGAAAAAAGGACGATGCTCCCGGGACCCTCTCCCGGGAGCCTATATAACGTAGGACATATTTACACTAAAAATTATTCACTTTTCTATCTGAAGTTCTTATTTGCCCGACTGTCCTGTAGTTGTTTTGTCAGGATGTCATCTAATGTTTGTTTTTGTTTTTGACACGGAGTTTCGCTCTTGTCAATCAGGCTGGAGTACAATGGTGCGATCTTGGCTCACTGCAACCTCTCTCTCCCGAGTTCAAGTGATTCTCCCGCCTCAGCCTCCCCGAGTAGCTGGGATTACAAGCATGCGCCACCATGCCTGGCTAATTATTTTTGTATTTTTAGTAGAGACGGGATTTCGCCATGTTGCCCAGGCTGGTCTTGAATTCCTGACCTCAGGTGATTCACCTGCCTCAGCCTCCCAAAGTGCTGGGATTACAGGCAAAAGCCACCACGCCTGGCCTGGCCTGTAGTTTTATTTGCTAGTCTGGTAGCCCTAGCATGGGTGGAGAAGGCTGTAGCTGTGGAAGCCCAGCCAGCCTGCATCTGAGGCAGAGAAAGGCAGCTAAGGCAGGCTGCCGTCTGCCCACTGACCTGACAGATAGTGGCCAATGTGGCTTACTCCTCATCCAGCCTACCCTTGTGCTGTCCTCCCCCACATCCATCCACCGTGACAGATGGATGACTCTTCCTCTTCCCCAAGGGTTGTTTTGATGATTAGATGACATTTCTAAAGAGCACTTAGTGCACTGCCTGACACCTGGTAAGTGGTCAAGATGGGGAAAAATGATTGTTTCTACTATTCTTTCCCTCTCACAGTGGCCACTGCAACGCTAAGCACGGTCGGTCGGCATTCAGTGCTCGCCGTGGAAGCGAACCACAGGAGCATCCTGGAGCAGCGGGGAGATGCTGCACTCACCTAGACAGGCGGCCTACTGTGACTTTAGGCAAGTCATTTTCCTTCTGTATGCCTCAGTTTCTTTGTCTGTAAAATGAGCAGCTGGACAAGAAACTTACCATTCTTTCACAGCATGTCAAACTCAACATGCGCATTTGAGCTGAAGACACTGAGGCTACTCACTGGGTGTGAACCTTTGACAGCATCCAGGCCCTGCACAGTTGTCTAGGAGAAGCCTGACCCATGATGTCCTTTCCGCTACTCACCCTGCCATGAGCCCCAGTTCTGAGCTGGAGGGGTGGGGTGGGTGGAAGGTGGATAGTGGTCAGTGCCTCACCTGGCTGGCTGCAGCCTGGCAGAGTCCACGGGGGACCTCGCAGCACAGTGGATCCTCTTGCCTCGTGTCTCTAGTTGGTCCAGCTCTGGTCTATTCCATGCTGTTCTGTTGTCATGGGCAGGACTGGGTTTGATGAAGCTGGACCTAGGTGTATCCCAGCCTCTCCTGCCTTTCCTGGTTTCTGTCGTCTTTCTGTGGTGCCCAGGGCTTATGTTTCCATCTCTTTAAATGTTCAGTCTACTCCGCCCTTCAGGGATCAGGGCTGCCTGAGCTCAGGGTGGAGGTGCTGTTGTCTGTCTGGCTTCCGGGCCCTGGACTGGCAGTGTCCCGCAGCACCCCTGTCCAGCTATGCCAAGCCCCCTCCTTTTCTTTCTTGGCCTCTGCCCTATTTGTTCTGTGACTGGCCCAAGAGAGGGGTGTGGGCTGGCAGGTGTCCCACATAAAGCCTGGAGGCAGCATCCAGGCCTGGCTGACTTACCCCGGGGCCCCCTGCCCACTGCCCCCAGCCAAGCTGGGTCTCCTTCTTCCTGCCCAGCTGAGGCAGGGCCTAGAAGGGCACCGTGGCAGGCCCTCTGTGATGCTTCTGTTGCCATGGTAATCCTAGGTGAGAAGGCCGTAGCATTCTGTGTCTGGCACCCCCGCCCATCTCCCCAGCTCTGCTGTGCTGCCCCAAGAGATGGCTCTCTGCTGGGGAGCTCGAGAGCTTGGAATCTGCTGCAGTCAAAGTCTCTTCCATGCAGCCAGGCACAGTGGCTCATGCCTGCAATCCTAGCAGTTTGGGAGGCCAAGGCGGGTGGATCACTTGAGGTCAGGAGTTCAAGACCAACCTGGCCAACATGGTGAAACCCCGTCTCTATTAAAAATACAAAACTTAGCCGGAAATCACTTGAACCCAGGAGGCAGATGTTGCAGTGAGCCGAGATTGTGCCACTGCACTCCAGCCTGGGTAACGGAGTGAGACTCCGTCTCAAAAAAAAAAAAAATTCTCTTCCATGCAGGCCCCCTCCTTTGGACCTCCCTTCAACCCCAAGAGAGACCACTACCCTAGCAGGTAAGACTCTGCCTCTCAGAAACTGACCTTTACTGTAGAGCTGATAGTGGGAAAGGGCTCAGGATCCAAAATCAAAAGACCTAGATCCTAGTCTAAAGCCTATTGATGCTAAAGCCATCCTAGTAGGTATGCAGTAGTATCTCATTGTGGTTTTGATTCTCATTTATAGCTGTGTGACCTTGGACAAGGCAGGCCTTGAGCTTCAGTGTCCTCCTCTGTAAAATGTGGATAAACATGCCATATTGAAGTATCCTTCAGTAATACCTCTGTGACTTTCCGTAGGTTGTTCCCCTGATGTGTAATGCTCTTCCATTCTTCTCAGCTCCATGAACTCCTACTCATGCTTCAAGACCCAACCGAAATGCCCTATTGTCTGTAAAAATTTCCCTGACCTCTGTGCACTTGGCACAGATCTTAGGCCTTGCCATTCTGTGTTAGAGTTATTTAAGTGTTTCCATATTTTTTGACTATGAATACGTACAGGCAGGAATCAGATTGGGCTCAGTTCTGGAAAAAGAAATGGTTTGGCGAATATTTTCTTTGCGGAACGGAAAGCAGAAGAGGGCAACCTTGACTGGGTTGGGTGCCGTCTCTGCAGGGGTCAAACCTGGGACTCTTGTTCCAGGCACGGCTTGGGTCAATCAGCACTCATGACTTTGCTGTGTGCCTGAGCCGTGCCTGGCTAGCTGGGGACATTTTCAGAGCTGAGATCCAGTAGGAGAGACCATGACTTGTGCCAGGGTGTGCCTGTCTCAGCTCTGGGGCAGGGCCAGGAGCAGCTGCTCATGGGATGTCTCTGGGGACGTGCTGGGGCCTCTGGGAGGGGAAGGGAGACTGGGCATGCACTGTCGATGGTCCTGGTGGTACTCCTGGGATATTGCCAAGGAGTCTGCGATTCAGGGAACAGGGAGGAAGGACTCTAGTGTCTCCAACTCCCTCTCATGGCTCTATGGCTGCTGATCGGGGTCAG
The DNA here is from genome assembly GCF_009828535.3 of Hylobates moloch. Classification (NCBI taxonomy): domain Eukaryota; kingdom Metazoa; phylum Chordata; class Mammalia; order Primates; family Hylobatidae; genus Hylobates; species Hylobates moloch. The sequence continues at coordinate 80,818,676 of NW_026652280.1, forward strand.
GGAGATGAAGGAGTGCCAGCTCCGTGGTCTACACTGATCCTGACCAGTGAACCAGGCTTCCCCAGCCAGAGCCACCTAGTCAAGCACGCTCTCTAGTGGCCACCACAGGGAAGGCAAGAACTTGTCTCCACAAAGGAGGAATTTCATTTATTCCTTCAGAGAGTACAGAATGAGCATCAAGGTTCCAGGCATGGTGCCAGGCATGTGTGTTAATTTTAGTTAAAACATACTTATTGGCCGAGTGTGGTGGCTCACTCCTGTACTCCCACCACTTTGGGAGGCCTAGGTGGGAGGACTGCTTGAACTTAGAGCTCGAGACCAGCCTGGGTAATGTAGTGAGACCCTATCTCTATTAAAAAAAAAATTAGCTGGGTGTGGTGGCGTGTGCCTGTAGTCTCAGCGACTTGGGAGGCTGAGATGGGAGGATTGCTTGAGCCTGGGGAGTGGAGGTTGCAATGAGCCAAAATCACACCCATTGCACTCCAGCCTGGGTGACCTTGTCTCAAAAATATACTTATATATTTACTTATATATTTATATGTACAAATAAATGTATACATATAAATAAATATATTTGTGATATTATAGACATATTAATACTTATTTACATATGTTAATATATAAATATATATAATATATATTTATCATCTTCTAAATGGAAAACTCTCTCTTGAGTTTCAGGATGTGTTGGTGGGGAAGGGAATACAGGATAGGGAAATAATCCCTTAAGCAGTGACTCAGCACAGGCCATAAAATCAGAATCACCTGGAGAACTTGAGCAATCCCAACACCTGGGGTCCATCCAGACCAATCAAATCAGAATTCGTAGGGGTCAGGCACAGGCATCAGTGGTTTGGAGAGTTGACGGACATATGTCCCATCCATCATTCTCATTTGGCTGCCAAGGTAGGCATCGTTGTCCCATTTTGCCTATAAGCAGACAGAGGCTGAAGTGAACCCGCTTCTTTCCCCATTTCAGTTGAGGACAGCGACGGGGCAGCGGGGCGGCAGTAAATACTCCTACAAGGCTGCCTCTAAAGACATTCTTATAATAACAACAGCTTTATTGTTTGCCACGATTAGAAAAGTATTCAAGGTCATTGTGAAATAGTGTTTTTTTTTCTAGGCAGATAATTATATAAAGGCAAAAATGGTGTGTGGGGGTGGGGGACAAGGGGAGGGAGAGCATTAGGACAAATACCTAATGCATGCAAGGCTTAAAACCTAGATGATGGGTTGACAAGTGCAGCAAACCACCATGGCACATGTATACCTATGTAACAAACCTGCACATCATGTATACCTATGTAACAAACTTGCACATTCTGCACATGTATCCCAGAACTCAAAGTGAAAAAAAAAGTGGTGTGTAGAAAAATCACCTGCAATCTCAGCATAGTTAACGCTTAGTACATTTCAGACAGGAAAGGGAGGATGTGAGTGGGTTTATTTTAAGGCACAAGGTCATATTATAAAATCAGGGCTTCTGGAAGTGTAGTCCCAAAACCACACACATCATAATCCCCTGCAGTGCTTGATTAAAATGCAACATCTCTAAGGCCACAGACTCAGACTCCGGAGAAAGATCCGGAAAACTGCACGTTTAATAAACATTTGGGCGATTCTTATGTCCTCTAAAGACCAAGAACCACTGCTGCCTAGAGCTCTGCTCTCTTCACTGAACAATACAAGAGGAGTGTGTAGGTAGACACCCATCACTTCCAACAGCTTAGGAGAGCCCTTGAGTATGGATTGATGTATTAAAATTTATTGAATCACATGCTGAGATTTTCCCCAGCTGCCCGTGGGGATCTGGGCACTTATTCCCATATTGCACTGGCTGGCTGGAAGCCAGCAGCATAAACTCCAGGGCTGTTCTGTCAACCCTCACCAGACTCACCCCCCTACACCAGCCCCGGCAGGCTTCTCCTTCCATCTCTCTGAAGCAACCAACCCACTGATGGGCCCTGCCAGCCAATCACAGCCAGAGTAACATATGATGTCACCAGCAGCCAATCAGAGCTCCTCATCAGTATGCAGAATTCTGTCATTTTACTAGGGTGATGAAATTCCCAAGCAACACCATCCTTTTCAGATAAGGGCACTGAGGCTGAGAGAGGAGCTGAAACCCACCCGGGGTCACCACACGCAGGTGGCAAAGCTGGGACCAGAAACCAGGACTGGTGACTGCAGCCCGGTATTCATTCTTTCCACAGCCCACAGGGCTGTCAAAGACCCCAGGGCCTGGACAGAGGCTTCTCCTTCCTGGAGAGTTCCTGGCACAGGAGTTGAGGCTCAGCATAGCCCCCTAACCCCTAACTCTCTCTGCAAGGCCTCAGGGGTCAGAACACTGGTGGAGCAGATCCTTCAGCCTCTGGATTTTAGGGCCATGGTAGAGGGGGTGTTGCCCTAAATTCCAGCCCTGGTCTCAGCCCAACGCCCTCCGAGAAGAAATTAGAGGGGCCGTGGCCAGGCTGTGCTGGCCGTTGCTTCTGAGCAGATTACAAGGAGGGACCAAGACAAGGACTCCTTTGTGGAGATCCTGGCTTAGGGAATCAAGTGATGGCTCAGCACTCACGTGGGCAGTGCCAGCCTCTGAGAGTGGGCAGGGGCACTGGCCACAGAGTCCCAGGGAGTCCCACCAGCCTAGTGGCCAGACCTTCTGTGGGATCACCGGACCCGCCTGGAACCCCACCTGTGAGTACAAGGTGCCCCAGGTGGACCGGGCTGGGGCTTTGAGGCCTTCAGGGTTGGATGGCTGTTCTGCGTATGTGTGTGGGATGTGCACACACAGGCAGCACATGCGCAGGTGTGTGGGCACCTGTGTGTCTGTGCAAAGGCCCTGAGGTGGGAATGAGCCTGGTGTGCATCAGGCACAGCCAGCCAGTGTGGCTGCAGCAAAACACACAGGGAAAGAATGGAGGGGGCATCAATCACTGCTTCAGTAAATTTTTATTGAGCGCCTTCTATGAGAACACAAGAGGAGCTTCCATTCTGAAGAGGAAACAGGCAGATATCCTGTATAATTTCAAGTAGTGATAAGTGCTCTCTAGAAATATCAAGCAAGGTGAGGAGACAGAGAGCACCGGTGGCAGTGGGGCTCTATTTCCATGTAGGATGGTTGGGAACATCCTTTCTAAGGGGAACCTGGAGTGGGAAGGAGCCATGCAGGTATCTCCGGAAGAGCTTCCTCCAGGCAGGAAGATCAGCAGGTGGAAAGGCCCTGGAGCCACCGTTCAGTAAACATCGTTTGAGCATCTCTACCAGCTAGGTTCCGTTATGGGAATGGGAATATGGTGGTGGACAGGGCTGCCTGGTCCCTTCCATACTTCTCACACTAGGGTGGTTGAGAGAGCTTGGGAGCTAACGAAAAGATGGGCTGAGAACACTGCCTAGCCCAGAGGACCTGAGCTTAGTGTGTAGACATTGCTGCTGTTACTGCCTTTGTCATTGTACAAATTATTTATTTATCTATTTATTTATTTATAGACAGAGTTTTGCTCTTGTTGCCCAGGCTGGAGTGCAATGGCGTGATCTCAGCTCACTGCAACCTCCACCTCCCGGGTTCAAGCGATTCTCCTGCCTTAGCCTCCTGAGTAGCTGGGATTACAGGCACCCGCACCACACCTGGATAATTTTTTTGTATTTTTAGAAGAGACAGGGTTTCATCATGTTGGCCAGGCTGATCTCGAACTCCTGACATCAGGTGATCCACCTGCCTCAGCTTCCCAAAGTGCTAGGATTATAGGCATGAGCCACCGCGCCCAGTGATTGTAGAAAGTTAAAGGCACGTGGCAATGCAGACGCCTATCTGCGTCTTCCCCTGCCAAAGCAGTGGGCAGCCTCTGGGCTCACTTTCTTGGGTTTCCAACTCCAACAGGCAGTCAGAGCTGGCAGGGCCTTAGAGACCACTTCAACCACCTCCCAGGGTCCCTATGGGAGAGTTGAGGCCCAGAGCAGGGAAGGGTCCTGACAGGCTGTGACCAGGGCCTCTGATCCCTACCAACCCCCCATCAGTGTCCCTCTCTACCAGGACCCAAGCCCACCTGCTGCAGCCCACTGCCTGGCCATGACCATCACCTACACAAGCCAAGTGGCTAATGCCCGCTTAGGCTCCTTCTCCCGCCTGCTGCTGTGCTGGCGAGGCAGCATCTACAAGCTGCTATATGGCGAGTTCTTCATCTTCCTGCTCTGCTACTACATCATCCGCTTTATTTACAGGTAAAGCTGGCAGGGCTGGGGTGGGGGGCCTGGGAGGGATGTGGCTGGGGCTGGCAGCTCCTGGGGGCCTCCCAGCCAGCTCAGGGGCCAATGCACCAGTTCACTACAAGACTAAGCTGAGCTCCTGACCAGGTCCTGGGCACTGGAGCTGAGGCTGGGGCTGGGGGCTGGGGCGAGAAAAGAAGTCAGACTGAGAGGCTGCTCAATCCAGACCAGCAGGGTTTTAGCCACCCTTCCTCCAACCCCAGGAGGACCCCTGGAGCCCAGGCTTTCTCTGGCCCCACTCAACTGGCCTGTTTTACTGAATCCCACACAGACTCATAGGCCCACATGGTACATTAAAAAAGAGAGGGCCGGGCGCGGTGGCTCACGCTTGTAATCCCAGCACTTTGGGAGGCCGAGGCGGGCGGATCACGAGGTCAGGAGATCGAGACCACGGTGAAACCCCGTCTCTACTAAAAAATACAAAAAATTAGCCGGGCGCGGTGGCGGGCGCCTGTAGTCCCAGCTACTCGGAGGCTGAGGCAGGAGAATGGCGTGAACCCGGGAGGCGGAGCTTGCAGTGAGCCGAGATTGCGCCACTGCACTCCAGCCTGGGCGACAGAGCGAGACTCTGTCTCAAAAAAAAAAAAAAAAAAAGAGAGAGACAGAGAGAGAGAGATGGAGTCTCACTGTGTTATCCAGGCTGGTCTCGAACTCCTAGGCTCAAGCAATCCCCCTGCCTTAGCCTCCCAAGGTGCTGGGATTACAGGTGTGAGCTACTGCGCTTGGCCAACCACATGGTACATTTTTTTTTTTTTTTTTTGAGACAGGGTTTCACTCCATCACCCAGGCTGGAGTGCAGTGGGGGCAATCTTGGCTCACTGTAACCTCTGCCTCCCAGGTGCAAGCGATTCTCCTGCCTTAGCCTCCTGAGTAGCTGGAATTATAGGCACACACCACCACGCCTGGATAATTTTGTTTTTTTTTCTGTATTTTTAGTAGAGACAGGGTTTTGTCATGTTGGCCAGGCTGGTCTTGAACCCCTGACCTCAAGTGATCCACCCACCCTGGCCTCCCAAAGTGCTGGGATTACAGGTGTCAGCCACCATGCCTGGCCCACATGGTACATTTTTAAAAATTATTTTTTAATTAAAATGTTTATCTAAGGCCAGTAGCAGTGACTTACGTCTGTAATCCCAGCACTTTGAGAGACCAAGGTACGGGGATCACTTGAGCCTGGGAGTTCAGCGTGGGCAACATAGTGAGATGCCGTCTCTATCAAAAATTTAAAAAATTAGCTGGGAGTGGTGGCATTTGCCTGTGGTCCCAGCTACTTGGGAGGCTGAGGTGTGGGGATGGCTGAAGCCTGTGAGGTCGAGGCTGCAGTGAGCTATGATCGCACCACTGCACTTCAGCCTGAGTGAGTGACAGGCTGTCTCGAAAGCAAACAAAATAATGTTTATCTAAACAATAAAATATAATCACAGAATATATGATAGCATTTTAAATGGAAAAAGCATTAATGATTACCTAGATTGTAAAATATGAAACACATGAAATTCTTGTATTCCTAATAATGCTAGCAAAAAAGCACATTTGGTTTTTACTAGGGCACCAAGGTACTTTAAAAAAAAGGGCCAGCCACAGTGGCTCACACCTGTAATCCCAGCACTTTGGGAGGTCAAGGCAGGAAGATCACTTGAGCCCAGGAGTTTAGGACCTGAGCAACATAGGGAGATCCTGTCTCTATAAAAAAATTTAAAAATTGGCTGGGCCCTTTGGCTCACGCCTGTAATCCCAGCACTTTGGGAGGCCGAGGCGGGTGGATCATGAGGTCAGGAGTTCAAGACCAGCCTGGACAACACAGTGAACCCCATCTCTACTAAAAATACAAAAATTAGCCGAGTGTGGTGGCGGGCACCTGTAGTCCCAGCTACTCGGGAGGATGAGGCAGGAGAATTGCTTGAATCCAGGAGGCAGAGGTTGCAGTGAGCCGAGAGCATACCATTGCACTCCAGCCTAGGTGACAGACTGAGCCTCCGTCTAAAAAAAAAAAAAAAAAAAAAAAATCAAAAAATGATCTGGGCATGGTGGCTTATGCCTGTAGTCCCACCCAGCTCCTCAGGAGGCTGAAGCGGGAGGATTGCTTGAGCCCAGGAGGTTGAGGCTGCAGTGAGTCATGACTGTGCCACTGCACTCAAGCCTGGGTAACAGAGCAAGATCCTATCTCAAAACAAACAAACAAACAAAAACCAATAAACCAAAAACATTTATCTAAACAATAAAATAAAGGACAGATATAATCACCGAATATATGATAGCATTTTAAATTGAAAAGCACTAATGACTACAATGGATTATAAAACATCAAATACATAAAATCCTTGAGTTCCTCCTAATACCAAAAACAAAGCACATTGGTCTTTGGTTTTTACTTGGGCACCAATGTATGCTGAAAAAAAGTCAGACTTCATTTTTTAGAGCAGTTTTACGTTCACAGCAAAATTGAGCAGAAGGTAGAGTTCTCATGTGTCTCTTTGCTCCTTCCCCTGCCCCCAGCCTCCCCACTATCAACACCCCCACACTACAGTGGTAGATTTATTACAATCCCTGAACCCACAGTGACACATCACTATCACCCAAAGTTCATAGCGTACAGCAGGGTTCACTCTTGGGCTGTACATTCCATGGGTTTGGGTAAATGTGTAATGATGCCTCCACCATCGCAGCATCAGGCAGAGTAGTTTCACTGCTCTAACAAAATCCTCTGTCTGCCTATTCACCCTTCTCGTTAAAGCCAAACATTCTGTTTCTTTTTTCTTTTTAGAGACAGGGTCTCACTCTATCACCCAGGCTGAAGTGCAGTGGCAATCACAGCCCATTGCAGCCTCCAACTCCTGGGCTGAAGTGATCCTCCTACCTCAGCCTCCAGTGGCTAGAACTGCAGGCATACGGCCACCACACCCAGCTAATTTTTTTGTAGAGATGGGGTCTTGCTATGTTGCCCAGGCTGGTCTTGAACTCCTGGTCCTGCCTTAGCCTCCCAGAGCTCTGGGATTACAGGCGTGAACCACCGTGCCCGGCCCAAACACTCTGTTCTGACCTGCTTTTAAACAACTGACCCTTGGCTGCTTTCAAAGGATCAGGGTGTCTGAAACTGGCCTCTGCAGCAGGACCTTCCTTCCTACACATCTCCCAGTGGCCAGTGTGAGGATTCTTCCCACAAGAAACCACTGGAGGGGGCCTCCTCCTGTCCGGGTTTGGGGCTGCACAAGGAGCATCATGGACCTGGCTCAGGCCTCAGGAGGGGCCCTGGGCTGGGGAAAATGTGGGACAGCATTGAGGCAGTCCCACTCCTACCCAGGGCCAGGCTAGACCGGGCTAGACCTGGGGACAGTCTCAGCCATCTCCTCGCTGCGTCCACACATGTCCACCCCCACCCTCACCCCCAGGCTGGCCCTCACGGAAGAGCAACAGCTGATGTTTGAGAAACTGACTCTCTATTGCGACAGCTACATCCAGCTCATCCCCATTTCCTTCGTGCTGGGTGAGTTCCCCCTTCTGACTGTTCCGGGTCCCTGTGGCCGCCCAGGCTCCAAACAGGCCAGGGGAGGATCACGAGGAGCTGTGGCAAGCGGCTGGGGTGGGGGACGGGGGAACGCCAGCGGCAGGTCGGCGCCTCTCTGTAGTTCAGGGAAAGGTGCGGACTGCAGCCAGAGAAACTGAAGTTAGACGTTAAGTAAGACGTCCTGCTGTTAGCAATGAAAACCCCATTTTCTGAGGGAAGCGCTGACATCATGGGCCCTGGAGCCCCCGCGCGGGAGGGGAGGGGGTCTAGCGGATTTCTGGGACCAGCAGGGGGACCCCCGGGTGACAGAACCCTTGGGGCTCTCGCGCCTCCATGCGAGGCTCTGCCTGCCTCCCGCTCCCGAGCGCCTTCCAGGAGGGCTGGGGGCTAGGCCTGCTCGCAGCAGAAAGCTGGAGGAGCCGAGGCATCGCCGGGCCCTGGGCCCTGGGCTCTGGCCGCAGCCTGGGCCCTCGCCCCTCGCCCCCCGCCCCTCCTGCCCAGGCTTCTACGTGACGCTGGTCGTGACCCGCTGGTGGAACCAGTACGAGAACCTGCCGTGGCCCGACCGCCTCATGAGTCTGGTGTCGGGCTTCGTCGAAGGCAAGGACGAGCAAGGCCGGCTGCTGCGGCGCACACTCATCCGTTACGCCAACCTGGGCAACGTGCTCATCCTGCGCAGCGTCAGCACCGCCGTCTACAAGCGCTTCCCCAGCGCCCAGCACCTGGTGCAAGCAGGTGGGCAGACCGGGAGCAACGGGGAGGCACCGGGCAGAGCCAGGAGCCCGAGATGGGCGCGGCAGGAATGGAAGATGGGTGGAGCCAAAGTCCCCCGGACTCGGGGGATTGGGTGGAGCCAGGAGTGGGGTGTGGTCAAGATTTGGGGGTCCAATTGGGCGGGACTGAGTCGGGTGTCTGAAGGTGGGGCGAGGCCAGGAGCCCACCCTCCGAGAGTAGGAGTCTGAGGCAGGGCTAAGGATCCTTGAGGGATAATGGAAAGAAGGGTGACGGCTTGGGACCTGGTGAGGTACTAGGGTCTACTTCCCTCTGCCCTTGCCCCTCTTGATCTCTGGTTTCCACTCTGGAGGTATGGGACATTGATCTCTGACACCCCGTCAGCCTGGCCTGACCTGGTCCTGGTTAATAAGACAGACCCAGGCTAGGCTTGTTGGCTCTCGCCTGTAATCCCAGCGCTTTAGGAGGCAAAGGTGGGAAGATCGCTTGAGCCCAGCTGTTTGAGACGCCCCTGAGCAACATAGCGAGACCCCCATCTCTACAAAAACATTAAAAATTAGCAGGGCATGGTGGCGTGTGCCTGTAGTCTGAGGCTGAGTATCGGGAGGCTGAGGCAGGAGGATCACTTGAGCCCAGCAGTTCCAGGCTGCAGTGCACTAGGATCGCACCACTGCACTCCAACCTCGGTGACAGAGCCAGACCCTGTCTCTGGAAATAAATAAATACCCTGCCCACATGCTCAGCCCAGAATAGCACACAGTAGGTGCTCAGAAATTTTTTTGTTGTTGAAAGAAAGAGGATGGCAAAGGAGTGCTGAGGTTCCTATAGGTCAGCAGGTGCCGGCCATCTCTTCTGCACCCTTCTCCCATCCACCGCTTTCTTCACTTCACTCTGCAGGCTTTATGACTCCGGCAGAACACAAGCAGTTGGAGAAACTGAGCTTACCACACAACATGTTCTGGGTGCCCTGGGTGTGGTTTGCCAACCTGTCAATGAAGGCGTGGCTTGGAGGTCGGATCCGGGACCCTATCCTGCTCCAGAGCCTGCTGAACGTGAGCCCCCTGTGCACAGGGCTGCCGCAGAGTGGGAAGGGTTGTGGTCCACAGGAAACAAGGTTTCCTACAAAGAGAAGCCTCGAGCCCCTGAGGGTCTTCCGAGAGCCTGAGGTGGGGTTGCAGAATCTTTTCCAATAGCAATCCACAGCCCAAGGTGGTCCCTCCTCAGATGCCCCTCTCTCCTCTCCGAGTCTGTGAGGTCCTGGTTCCTTTTTGATAGATGAGGAAGCTGAGACACAAAGAGGTTTAGTGAGCTGCCCACGACCACACAGCCAGGAATGGACCATGGGTACCAGGCCCTGGTACCTGGAGAAGAGGTGGGGGCGAGCCCAGGGTGGGGGCAGGTGGTGTTCAGAATCCCATCCCTCTCTGCTGCCCCCCAGGAGATGAACACCTTGCGTACTCAGTGTGGACACCTGTATGCCTACGACTGGATTAGTATCCCACTGGTGTATACACAGGTGAGGACTAGGCTGGTGAGGCTGCCCTTTTGGGAAACTGAGGAAAGAAGGACCAAGGAAGCAGCTGGGGTGGGAAGGGCTCACCTAGAGGCTGAGTAAGTGGCTCCCCCGGGAGTTGGGTCCATGCTTTGAAGTTGGGTCTGGACTTTGAAGTGCCAAATTTTAAGAGTCCAGGTTCCTGCCTGGCCCAGTCCAGTAGAGGCGATGTGATTATCCCCATTTTAAAGAGAGGTTGGCCGGGCATAGTGGCTCACGCCTGTAATCCCAGCACTTTGGGAAGCTGAGGCAGGTGGATCACCTGAGGTCAGGAGTTCGAGACCAACCTGGCCAACATGGTGAAACGCTATCTCTACTGAATATATAATATTAGCTGGGCATGGTGGCGCATGCCTGTAATCCCAGCTACTTGGGAGGCTGAGGCAGGAGAATCGCTTGAACCCAGGAGGTGGAGGTTGCAGTGAGCTGAGATCGCGCCACTGCACTTCATCCTGGGCGACAGAGCAAGACTCTGTCTCAAACAAACAAACAAACAAAAAAGGGGTTAACAGAGACCCTATGTCACATAAGTGTGCAAGTCAGAACAAGGCCTTGGTCTCCTGTCTCGGACTCCCAGCCCCAGGAGCATCCTGACTGCAGGGTTCCCACCTAGCCCTTTGCTACCACACCCTCCTCCTCCTTCTCCCAGGTGGTGACTGTGGCGGTGTACAGCTTCTTCCTGACTTGTCTAGTTGGGCGGCAGTTTCTGAACCCGACCAAGGCCTACCCTGGCCATGAGCTGGACCTCGTTGTGCCCGTCTTCACGTTCCTGCAGTTCTTCTTCTACGTTGGCTGGCTGAAGGTGAGCCTCTCAAGGGCCCCACTGGGCGGGAGGCATGGCCAGAGGGGTCACGGCCAGCAGCTGCCTGAGACGAGGACGCAGTGTCAGGAAAGGAAGGTTTCACGGGTAGAAAGCAGCGAGCAGGGCCACGACCACAGCCCTGTCTGGTCTGCACATTCCCATGTTGTTACATATGAGGAAACTGAGACTCCAGCGGGGCCTTCTTGAGGCCTGGGTCTGCTTCCAAGGCTGCACCCAAGGCCCAGACTTAGCAGCCTGTGGGACAGGGAGAGCTCAGTCAGTCTAACCATTTGCTGCCCCCTCAAGAGACTATTCTTCAAACGTTTGTCTGGAGAATAGGGGAATTCATGAAATAAGAGTGGCAGTGGCAGGTCCTGCTGGTGAGGCCACGTCTCATCTCTGCTTAAAACAAAGCCCTGAGGCTGGGTGCAGTGGTTCACGCCTGTAATTCCAACACTTTGGGAGGCCGAGGCGGGTGGATCACCTGAGGTCAGGAGTTCGAGACCAGCCTGACCAACATGGTGAAACTCCATCTCTACTAAAAATACAAAAATTAGCCAGGCATGGTGGCGCACGCCTGTAATCCCAGCTACTCGGGAGGCTGAGGCAGGAGAATTGCTTGAACCTGGGAGGCGGAGGTTGTGGTGAGTTGAGATCGTGCCACTGCACTCCAGCCTGGGCAAAAGAATGAAACTCTGTCTCAAAAACAACAACAAAACAAAGCCCTAAGGTTCACTAGCCCCCACCCTTTAGAAGGCAGATTGGCACCACCTCTCCTTATTCAAGATGCCTGTTGGGCTGTCTTGTTCCTCACCTCAAGTGGCTTGTCCAGGTATTCCCTCCCACCATAGCCAGTACTCCGAACAGGTGTTCTGAATCACACAGTTTTCTTTCCACCTCTTTATCTTTCCTTCCTTCTGTTGCCCACCCACTCTCTCTCCCTTCCTACCTTCCTTTATTTTTTGGTAGTGGGGGTGTAAGTCTCTGTCTCTGCCCTTCCTGTCACTGTGACACACACACACACACACACACACACACATTCTTATTCCTCTAAATTCCCCCTGCCCCCCAGTTATCTTTGGTTTCTACAGATCAAATCACACTTTTATGCTTGAAATTCTCCAGGGTGCCCCAGTGGCCTGCAAGATGTCCCCTGGACCCCTAAGGGAGAGGCGTGTCACCTCTTCGGGGCTTTGTTAGGGCATTTTAGAGATTGCTATCCAGGAATCTGCCCACCTAGGCCGCCCTTTAGTTCCGCCCAGCTTCAGTGTATATCTCTGTTGCATGAATGAATAAAATTATGCAACTCCAGGTAAGATACATGAGGTGAGATAAAGGCGGTGACTCAGCCGAGTGATACACTCAGGGACAGCTGTGGGTGTTCAGGGAAGGACTGGCTCAGAAGAGTTAGAGGGGCTGTGTCCAGAAGTGTGTGGGCGCCCACACGTGTTGGGGGCTGGAGCCCTAAACTCTGCCTTTGAAGACAGTGGTCAGGCAGGAAGGGCGTCATGGGGTGTGGAAATGGCAGCAGCTGAGGTTTAAAGGGGGAAGCTGGCTTTGAGGAGTTCTGCCTGAGGGTTTACAGAGCCTCACCTGTCCCCGAGGTGGCAGAGCAGCTCATCAACCCCTTTGGAGAGGATGATGATGATTTTGAGACCAACTGGATTGTCGACAGGAATTTGCAGGTATGGGGAGAGGGAGAGAGACCATACCATGGACCTTCCCCAAAGTGGACCCAAAGAGAGGACTCCACTGTTCTGTAGGGAGGCCTCACAATGAATGATCACCCCTCCCCCTCCTCCCTCCTGCAGCCAGTCATTCACTCACAGGATTCTCACCTCAATCTTTGAGGCTGCAGGCAGGCACCCATTTCCCCATTTCACAGGCAGGGAAACAGGTCCAGAGAGAGGGAGAGATTCCTCCAAGTCATCAGACACGTACAAGGTCCTGCCTGGGATGATCTTTCTGTGGGACTTCTTCTGTCCCTGGTGACCAGGTGTCCCTGTTGGCTGTGGATGAGATGCACCAGGACCTGCCTCGGATGGAGCCGGACATGTACTGGAATGAGCCCGAGCCACAGCCCCCCTACACAGCTGCTTCCGCCCAGTTCCGTCGAGCCTCCTTTATGGGCTCCACCTTCAACATCAGGTGTGGCCAGTGCCAGGGGGCTGGGTGGGAAGCCCCTCCTAGTGCAGGGGTCTGCCTAGGAACTTAGAATAGCACTAGTTAATACATACTGGGTGCCTCAGTAAGTGTCAGGCACTGTACTATGCTCTTTATAAACATTAACTATTTTTTTCCTCCCAATAATTCTGGTTTGTTATCCCAGGTTTTCAGATAATTAAAGTACAGGTTCAGAGAGAGTATGTTGTCCAAGGCCACACAGCTACCAATTGGTGCATTTGCTACTCGAAGGACAGCCTGTGATCAGTGATGCAGTGGAACGTTAGGACCTGGCTCTTGTCATCCAGAACTATGTTTTCTTTTCTTTTTGAGACAGAGTCTCACTCTGTCACCCAGGTTGGAGCGCAGTGGCATGATCTTGGCTTACTGCAACCTCCGCCTCCTGGGTTCAAGTGATTCTCCTGCTTCAGCCTCCCCAGTAGCTGGGATTACAGGTGCCCACAACCACAACTGGCTAATTTTTTTACTTTTAGTAGAGACGAGGTTTCACCATGTTGGCCAGGCTGGTCTCGAACTCCTGACCAGTAATCTGCCCGCTTTGGCCTCCCAAAGTGCTGGAATTATAGGTGTCAAAACTGTGTTTTCTGATAAGCTACGGTGCTTGGATGGGAAGTGGAAGTGGGGTTCCCTGGGATGGGGGAGAGGCAGCAAATGTCCCAGCAGGCAGCCAGGCCATCACAGGTACCTCCTGAATTGACTTTGTCCTACCGAGTAAAGGGCTCAGGCCACCCACAGCAGCCAGACTTATCCCCACATAGTCCCACTTCCCTGATTCCATCTGAATCCCTCTTGAGCTGCAGTGGGCTGAAGGGCTATCCCAGCTGGTCCTTTCTCCCCAGGACAACAGAGTTGAAAGGGCCTTGGAGAGTGTTGGGCACATGTCAGGGTTCATACTCAAGGGTTTCTTCCACGGTATCTAGTGCTGTTCTCGCTTGTTCTTTTCTCTCTTTTTTTTTTTAAACGGAGTTTCGCTCTTGTTGCCCAGGCTGGAATGCAGTGGCACAATCTCGGCTCACTGCAACCTCCGCCTCCCAGATTCAAGCAATTCTCCTGCCTCAGCCTCCTGAGTAGCTGGGATTATAGGTGCCAGCCACCAAGCCTGGCTAATTTTTGTATTTTTACTAGAGACAGTTTCACCATGTTGGCCAGGCTGGTCTCGAACTCCTGACCTCAGGTGATCCACCCTCAGCCTCCCAAAGTGCTGGGATTACAGGTGTGAGCCACTGTGCCTGGCTGCTTGTTCTTTTAAGAACCAAATATCCTACTGGACTGCAATCGAGTTTAACTAGAGTCTATAGATAGTGTGAAGAAGGGTTGGGAAGGTGATCAAATGAAGGCTGGAGGCTTGCTTAGGTCAGAAACATTTCTGGAGGATGTCTTTGAGCCCTGCATGGTCTGTACCCCAGCAGCCGAAGGTTGTTGTGGGCGGGTGGAGGGGGGAAGGCTGAAAACAGAACAATAAAGCATAGACCTTGTCTCCAAGGAATGCGCAATTTACGGAGGGAGCTCAAACCCAAGCCTCAAACTCTGGATACAAGGTACAAAGTACTGGATGTCCAGGAAAGGGACAGAACATGGAACACAGTCATCTTTGTCTGCCTGGGAGGCGGCTTCCAGCTGGGTCTGGAGCTGGGCCATGGAACATGGGAAGAATCTGAACTTGGGCAAGGGCAGGCCATACTCTGTGGTAGATAAGCTTTCCCTTGCAGGGTAAAGGTCTTGGGATCCCGGGATGCCTATTGCTAGGAAGCCAAATTTCTCTTGGTGGATTTCACTTGCAGTTGGAACCACAAATCCCTGGCATTGCCCAGAGTCACTCATGGGCCTCATCTGAACCACTCATGCCACGGCACCAGTGTTTCTGACTGCCTGGAGTGAGGGGTTTTACAGGGGAAGTGAATGATGAGGAGGCCTTCACACGCCAGGCGGGGTGGTTGGCGGGGGGCGGCGGTGGGGGTGGGATGTTAACTCAGGTCAAGAGGCAATCAACAAACAGTGAGGTGAGCTGGGCCTGGGGGGATCACCGGGA
This sequence comes from Hylobates moloch, assembly GCF_009828535.3. NCBI lineage: Eukaryota > Metazoa > Chordata > Mammalia > Primates > Hylobatidae > Hylobates > Hylobates moloch. The sequence continues at coordinate 80,833,746 of NW_026652280.1, forward strand.
GGTACAGGATGGATCAGGAGAGAGGTGAGAGCTGGGGCATGGTGAGGAAGACGGTGTGGCCTTGGCTTGGGCCAACCAAGAGAGAGGAGCGGGTGTGAGGGAGAAGTAAGGCCAGGTGTTGGTCCTTTGTCCACTGGCTCAGCCCTGCATCTCCTGCTTCTTTCCAGCCTGAACAAAGAGGAGATGGAGTTCCAGCCCAATCAAGAGGACGAGGAGGACGCTCACGCTGGCATCATTGGCCGCTTCCTAGGGCTGCAGTCCCATGATCACCATCCTCCTAGGACAAACTCAAGGACGAAACTACTGTGGCCCAAGAGGGAATCCCTTCTTCACGAGAGTCTGCCCAAAAACCACAAGGCAGCCAAACAGAATGTTAGGGCCCAGGAAGACAACAAGGCCTGGAAGCTTAAGGCTGTGGACGCCTTCAAGTCTGCCCCACTGTATCAGAGGCCAGGCTACTACAGTGCCCCACAGACGCCCCTCAGCCCCACTCCCATGTTCTTCCCCCTAGAACCATCAGCGCCGTCAAAGCTTCACAGTGTCACAGGCATAGACAAAGACAAAAGCTTAAAGACTGTGAGTTCTGGGGCCAAGAAAAGTTTTGAATTGCTCTCAGAGAGCGATGGGGCCTTGATGGAGCACCCAGAAGTATCTCACGTGAGGAGGAAAACCGTGGAGTTTAACCTGACGGATATGCCAGAGAGCCCCGAAAATCATCTCAAAGAACCTTTGGAACAATCACCAACCAACATACACACTACACTCAAAGATCACGTGGATCCTTATTGGGCCTTGGAAAACAGGTCTGTCCTCCATCTGAACCAGGGGCACTGCATTGCCCTGTGCCCCACTCCAGCTTCCCTTGCTCTGAGCCTACCCTTCCTCCACAATTTCCTAGGGTTCCATCACTGCCAGAGCATGCTGGACCTACGCCCAGCACTGGCTTGGGGTATATACTTGGCCACCTTCACAGGGATCCTAGGGAAGTGTTCGGGACCTTTTCTCACTTCACCCTGGTATCACCAGGAAGACTTCTTGGGACCAGGTGAAGGAAGATGAGATTGTGCTGACCAGAATGCTGCTGGAGAACTGTCCCAGGGCTGACAGGCCAGGCTTAGCTGAGCAGATGTTATCACTGGCCCCAACTTACTTTGAGCAAGGGTGGCTGACCCAAAACCATGGGGTGGCAGTCAACCGGATGACAGATGAACACTTCCTCCATAACTATTTAGGGTAGTACCCAAGCACTACAGGAAAAGGTGACAGGAACTGCCTCACTCCTAGGAACTAGTAGACAGTGAGGTTGAGGGTGTCCAGGGCCCTTAGGTAATTTTCTCACTGCCTGGGGACCTCACCAAAATACTTCATGCTTCCTTGGGGTCAGCCCAAAGCTGTCACAAAATCAGATGTTTCCCTTCATTCCAGATTTCCTGGGCACTTTCACCCAATTAGAAACACCCCACTTCAACCCCAATCATGTGGGAGGAAGGGTAACTTCCCTTTTCTGGATTCTCAAGCAGTTACTTTCACGCTCACAACACCCAGCTATTATGATTGAAAACTTAAAAGGGCAACAATTTCAGTCTTGCTTCTAGGGCTAGACAGGAACCTGGCAAACATCTGTGGCTTCTTTAGCAAAGGATGTTAATATTTAAGAATCTTGTCTTGGGCTGGGTGTGGAGGCAAGTGGATCACGGGAGGTCAGGAGTTTGAGACCAACCTGGCCAACATGATGAAACCCCATCTCTACCAAAAAAATACAAAAATCAGCTGGGCGTTGTGGTGTGTGCCTGTAGTCCCAACGCAGGTTGAGGGGAGAATTGCTTGAACCCAGGAGGTGGAGGCTGCAGTGAGATTGAGCCACTGCACTCCAGCCTGGGCAACGGAATGAGACCCTGCCTCAAAAAAAAAAAAAAAAAAAAAAGGATCATCTCAACCTTTGCCCTCCTATTGCAACATTTTACTATTTGAAATGAAGGTACCTTCTACACTTACGCTGTTAATTCTCTCACATTCTCACTAGGGATGAAGCACATTCCTAACCTGCTTCCCAACGGGGATGCTTCGCCAGCCAGGTCCTCGCCTGTGTACACCAGCAGGACACTGATCCAGTCACAGCCATACAGCTGTCCACACTGAAGAACATGTCTGAATCAAATGGTTAGCTTAATAGATAAAAATCAGTAGCCCAGGACTACTTCAGCCTTTAATGCCTTTTATTTATAAAAACTGTGAAAGCTAGACTAAACCATCGGAAACATTTAACTCAGACACTGGATTCAGAGTCAGGAACCCTTAGTCCTGTCTGAATCCAAGAGAGCCACACCTTAGTATACTGCCCAAACTGAGTTTAATACAAATACTCGTTTCTTTTTGATTAGTGTGATTAGAACTGAACAACAGCACTTAAGGAAACTGGAAGATAGCCTGGATAGATTTCTGATTCATCCCAAGACCTCAAAGACAACACCTGGGTACCAAATTTCTTTATTTGAAGGAATGGTACAAATCAAAGAACTTAAGTGGATGTTTTGGTACAACTTATAGAAAAGGTAAAGGAAACCCCAACATGCATGCACTGCCTAGGTGACCAGGGAAGTCACCCCACAGCTATGGGGAAATTAGCCTGAGGCTTAGCTTTCATTATCACTGTCTCCCAGGGTGTGCTTGTCAAAGAGATATTCTGCCAAGCCAGATTCGGGTGCTCCCATCTTGCGCAAGTTGGTCACGTGGTCACCCAATTCTTTGATGGCTTTCACCTGCTCATTCAGGTAATGTGTCTCAATGAAGTCACACAACTACAAAACAATGGGGAAGACAGTTAGTGGGCAGCTTTCCCAATCCCTAAGGCAAACGATTTCCTCCATTTATTTCCTGGGGTTCCAATACTCACATGGGGGTCATTTTTGTCAGTGGCCAGTTTGTGCAGTTCCAGTAGTGACTGATTCACATTTTTTTCCAAATGTAATGCACACTCCATCGCATTCAGCCCGCTCTCCCAGTCATCACAGTCTGGTTTCTGAATGAGGAGAATAGGTTAATGCATCTCTACCAACTAACCTACAAGTCAGCAAGCCCGTCATCTCTAACCACCACGCTTTGGCAAAAGGGACATTACTATTTGCCTAATTTAGTTTAGATGGTAAGCCTAAAAAAGCACAAAAGGCAAAAGCCCAGGGTATCATCGCTTTAAAAGGGCAATTGCTAGTTTAAGTCATTTCTGATACCCGAACACTGCTAGATGATGAAGTATGACACCCCTAGGATCTTTTGTTCACCTTGATATCCTGCAGGAAGATTCGGCCACCTCGTTGGTTCTGCAGCTTCATCAGTCTCTCAGCATGTTCCCTCTCCTCATGAGATTGGTGAAGAAAGTATTTGGCAAAGTTCTTCAAAGCCACATCATCGCGGTCAAAGTAGTAAGACTGAAAGGGGAACACTGAATGTGTTATACTAGGGATCCCCAAAGACAGGTAGCTGTGACGGTCTACAGGGAGGCAAGATGGTCTCGTCAGCCTAGGCTTCCTTTCTCAAAGCACAGCATGAAGGGGTCAGTGCCTAAGGAGACTGGTGGCAGATGAGCTACTGGATTTAACCCAAGAGTAATGTTTCTATTCTAAAATAGAAAACAAAGTTGATCTTTGGAAGTTTACTTCAAGGAACTTCAAGGAACCTTTAGGATATTATGGGCATTGCCTGGAGCAATGTCTTAAGGATCTGTATTAGCGCACAGAAAACTTACAGCCAGTGTCAAAATTCATTGTCTGATGAGAGGGTGCTGGAGTACTGACCCTGCACTTGGTCCTCTTCTCCTCCCTGCTCCTGTATTAACCATGTTAGAGCATGGTTAAAACTGAGCTCAGGAGCCTGCCAGCTGTACCGCAGATTTATTTATAAAATTAAAAACCCCTGCTGGGTGCGGTGGCTCAGCCTGTAATCCCACCACTTTGCGAGGCTGAGGCAGGTGGATCACGAGGTCAGGAGATCGAGACCATCCTTGTCAACATGATGAAGCCCCGTCTCTACTAAAAATAAAAAAAAATTAGCTGGGCGTGGTGGTGTGCGCCTGTAATTCCAGCTACTCAGGAGGCTGAGGTAAGAGAATCACTTGAACCCAGGAGGCGGGGGTTGCAGTGAGCCGAGATCGCGCCACTGCACTCCAGCCTGGGAGACAGAGCGAGACTCTGTCTCACACACACACACACACACAAATTAAAAACCCCCATGCAAGGTGGCAAATGTGGGCAGTATGTTGATGTAAATATACTTTTATAATAATTATATCACAAAAATTTGATTTTCAGTTTTAGACACTTGATGTAGTCAAGTGTTTGCGAAAGGCAGTGACAGTCACAGAAATACAGGTCTGTTTTCAAATCCATTTGGAACACATTATTCTTGGGATACTTTGGACAATCACAAGGCAATTCTAAGGAAGACTCCCACGACACTGCCTAAGACCAAAATTTGGGAAAATTGATTCCACTGATCACTGAAAAATTTCTTGCCCAGTAACTGTCGGTGGACTTTATCCAAGAACTGGGGGTTCAATTAGTAGGCCACAACTCCACACCTCCTACGGTAAGATACATTAAAGATAAATTAAGTTCCCTAGGCGCAAGGTCAGGTGACACTTCCGTGACTGCAGAAGGGGCGATTTCTAGAGATATGCTTCAAAGCAAGTGGGACTTAAGAGATAAGCAGAGCCGAGGGGTGGATATGGCTGCTCGAGAGGGATCTGCCCACAAGATAAGCCACCTCCCACCAGCCCCCAAGGTTTGCTATTCGACACCGTTACCCAGCAGCCCCGCCACACCTAGGCGGACGGGAGCTGGATACCTAAGCAAAAAACGCTGGGCTTCAGGGCCAAATGCCTGAGGCAGAGGAAAAGATGGGAAAGCAAAACTCCACCTTCCTAACCGCAGGACTGATCACACAGGCTGGCAGTCTTGCAACCCCAGAATTTCAGGACGCCAAGCTCTCCTTAAAAAAAGAAGGGTGTGCAGAGGCGGCCCTGGCCTAGGAAGGAGCATTCTCAGGGTACAACTGAGAAGAACCAGCTGCCCCGACTTTCTGCGCCAGAGAAGTCCTCGGAAACCTCGAGCAGCCTCCATTTTCCAGAAGGGCGCAGGGAGGCGGGGGAGCCCGCGGGTGGCCACACCCCCGGCCCGCCCCAGCGCGCGCCCCGGGAACCGCGCCCGGCCCCCGCCACCGCTCCAGCCCGCCCGCGCTCACCATGGACAGGTAAACGTAGGAGGCGTAGAGCTCCAGGTTGATCTGGCGGTTGATGGCGGCCTCTGAGTCCTGGTGGTAGTTCTGGCGCACCTGCGAGGTGGACGCGGTCGTCATGGCGGCGACTAAGGAGAGGCGGCGGCGGCGGTGGCTACGCGGCGCTGGAGCGGCGGCGGAGGCCTTGGGGCAGTCCGAGGGCGCGGTGAAGAGGTGACGGAGGGCTGGCTATGGGCGGCCGGCCGGGGTTGGGGGACGAGCGCCGGGTTCCGTCCAAGCACTGTTGAAGCAGGAAACCCCGACGACTCTCGGCGAAGAACGTCTGGCGCTGCGGGTCGCTTGTGGTCTCTTATAGCGGCGCCGGCGTCAGGCCCGCCCCGGCCAATCAGCGCCGCCCGCCCCGCGCCCGCTCCTTCCGGTGGGCGCGGGACCCCGCCCCTGCGGTGGGGGAGGGGCGGCCGCTGGAGGCCCTCGCGCGCTCTGGCGGAGCTAGGGAGCGGGGACCGGTAGCCGACTGCCTGGGGGACAGCGGTGGCGTCTCTGTGCCCTTGGGGCCCGTTTAGTGGAGTTGGAGGGAAGCTGCGAGGAGGCGCGGGAAGTCCACCTCAGAGCCCCCCCCCCTCTAGGGGCGCCCCTGCCTTGGAACCGGCGGGGCGGAGTGCGGGGACGCATGGGGTGATCCTGATTCGGCTCCCATTTTCACGAACGGACACCCTGAGGCTCCTGGCCCGGGGCATGGTGTTAAAAATCATAGCTGCGGAGAAGCCCTTGTGACACCTTGCTGCAGATTGGGAAGCTGCAGATTGGGAAGGTGGAAGGTGGAGACGCGGTCCTTAGGTGGTCGAGCGCACTTTCTCTTCCTCAGAGTCCAGGAAGGAGCGCGATGGAGAAGTGGGGCGCACGGCGGGTTTCGGGTCCGCCCCTGCCCTTCCGACCCCGACCACGTCTGCCTTTGGCTGAAAACAAATATGGCTCCGTGTGCAGTTTCTGCAACAAAGGCTGGGCGGGCCGGGTTTCCCTAGGGATGGGGACCGCCTCCCCCGGGAGTCGTGGGGGTGAGCCACCGGGGCCTCCGAGAGAATCGCTGGTGTCGCTTCGCACCCAAGGGACACATCTCGGGTTAGAAAGGAGAAGCGACATGGATCTAAAGGCGAAGCCCGTGCTGACGCCTTTTCAAAATGGCCTCTTACCGGCCCCACTCAGGAGCTTCAGGCTACGGTGGCCCTGTAGGACAATCCTGGGGTGTCATTGGAGAGAAGCTGACGGGGTTAATGGTGAGTGACAGGTGAAAGAGACCCCGGAGGGGCGGGGCCGGTGTGTGTGGCTTGCAGCTGAGTCCCAGGCACAGGGTGGATGTGAATTTATGGGTGGCAGAACTAGAGCTAGGCCCTGCCCTTACCTAGGTCCTGGCTTCGAGGTCCACTGTTCTGTCGCGTCTTTTGACGCATCGGTGGAAGAACTGTCAATTTCAGGATGCTCACAAACCTGCAGCTAGAAGCTAGACTTCCAAACCATACTTTAAAAAAGCAACTCTACTGAAATATTAAAACAAATTGCCGGCGGAATTAGGGTGATTTCTTTTTCACGGTTTCATTTAAAAATGCACCTATGTTACTTACAGGAAAAACGTTTTAGTGGTGCTAGAGCTACGAGAATAAGGTAAACAGAAGGATGCTGCTAGACCAGGAGTATCTTACCCAGTCTGGGTTAGGAGGAGGTCGGGGAAGCCCTCCTTAAGCAAGACACGTGAGCTAAGTTTGAAGAAAAAGTTAAAAGGAAGGTGAAGTGCGGGAGAGAAACAGGGAAGGGAATTTGGAGCCGAGTGAACAGCATATGCAAAGGTGTGGCAATGTGGAAATGCATGGCCTGTTCAAGCTGCCTTAAGAAAATATGTTGCCTGGGGCTGGGCGCGGTGGCTCACGCCTGTAATCCTAGCATTTTGGGAGGCCGAGGCGCGCGGATCACTTGAGGTCGGAGTTGGAGATCAGCCTGGCTAACTAACATGGCGAAGCCCTTCTCTACTGAAAATACAAAAATTAGCCAGGTGTGGTGGCATGTGCCTGTAATCCTAGCTACTCTGGAGGCTGACGCGGAAGAATCGCTTGAACCTGGGAGGCAGAGGTTGCAGTGAGCCGAGATCGCGCCTTTGCACTCCAGCCTGGAAGGCAAAACAAAACTCTGTCTCAAAAAAAAAGGAAGGAGGGAGGGAGGGAGGGAAGGAAGGAAGGAAGGTAGGTAGGTAGGTTGGTTGGCCGGGCAAGTACAGTTTATGTTGGGGGATGCTGGAAAGTAGTTTATGTTGGGGGATGCTGGTTAGGGCGGAGAATAGGGGCAAGATCGGGCAGGGTCGTGTTGCATAAAAAGAGGTTAAACTTGATCCTAGAGACAACATAGAGACACCACATTAGCTTTGTTTTTAGAAACCTTACACTGGGAATCTCTTAGGATAACAGTATAGCAAAGTCACAATATGTAGGATCCAGAGCTTTCCTTTATAACAGTAACCACCAGTTAGAAAATAGGGGGATAAAAGAATGGAAAAAAACAATGTTTTTCACTTACATTGACAATAAAATCTTAAAGCACCTTGGAATAAAGTTAACAAGAAATATATAGAAAAAACTATAAATGCTTACTGCTGGACAAAAAAAAAAAAAATCCAAAAAGCCTAGCATAAATGAAGAGGTACCATATTCCCAAATGGTCGGTCAATCTTCATTTTGTAAAGATGTCAGTTTCCCCAAATAAGCATAAATTCACTGCAATTTCCATAAGAGGCAGTTTTTTGTTTTTGTTTTTCCTCAGCCATTACTGTCTCTGGGACAGTTTTTTTTTTTTTTTTTTTTTTGAAACTTCGCAAAATGATTCTAAAGTTCATTTGGAGGAGTCAGTGTGTTGATAGATTTGCATTTGGTGCTATAATAAAGGTACAGTAAAGTGCTATAAGCAGTATGGTACTGGCACAGGAAGAGATGACTAGATTAATGTGACAAAATAGTCCTGCCCCCCTATATATGAGAACTTGGGATATGCTAAACTGTCGTGTCAAATTAGGGAAGAAAGAATGGGTTTAACAAATTATGTTGAAACAATTGACAGTCATGTGGAGAAAAATGACTCACTCAGTATTTAAAAATACATTCCAGATAGATTAAAAATCCAAGCCTTAAAAAAAGTATAAAGTTTTGAGAAGAATATATAGAAGATTATTTTTATAATTTTGGGGCAGGGAATGTTCTTCTGAGGCAGGTTTGCCTACTTAAAAATGAAAAGCTGTAAGACAAAAGATGTTGTAAACAAGGTTAAAACAGAGATGACAAATTGGGTTGATACTTGTAGCTCATATAAGTGATGAAGATTAGGAACTATAATATATATTTGTATGTTTAATGAAATACTATATATGTGTCACACCTTTTTTTTTTGAGATGGAGTTTTGCTCTTGTCGCCCAGGCTGGAGTGCAGTGGCTTGATCTCGGCTCACTGCAACCTCCACCTCCCGGGTTCAAGAGATCCTCCTGCCACAGCCTCCCAAGTAGCTGGGACTACAGGTGCCTACCACCACGCCTGGCTGATTTTTGTGTTTTTAATAGAGATGGGGTTTCACCATGTTGGCCAGGCTGGTCTCGAACTCCTGACCTCAAGTGATCCACCTGCCTCGGCCTCCCAAAGTGCTGGGATTACAGGCATGACCCACCGCGCCTGGCCTTATGAGACCCTTTTGTTTGCCTGCGCTGGTGCTGTAGATGGTAAGCTCCTGGAAGGCAGGCATCGTTTCTGTCTTGTCTCTGCACTCCCAGCTTTTTGCAAGGTGCTTGTCACTTGGTGCCCAGTATCTGTTGCATGAACAGATGGATTCATGATTGAATGTGGAGGATGGATGAGAGTGAGGCTAGAGGGCTGGGCACCAGTCGGGAGGCAGCAGCCTTAGTTATTAGTGAGCAGAGAAGATAGAACACAGATTTGACAGATCTGGAGAAGATCAAATGAACAGACTGATTGGCGAAAGTCAGGGGCCAGGGGTGGGCAGTGTGTAAGAGATCTCCCAGCTTTCTGATTTGGTAGGCCTGGCTGCTGCTGCCATTCCCTGAGCCAAGGAGCACAGGAGGAAATGAAGGTTTCGGGGAAAGCCCTTGGGGAAGGCCCGTTTGGTTTTGGACTAGATGTGCTGAGTTTCCAGGCTTCCGGGATGTCCAGGGGGACAAAGCCAGCATGAAGCTGTTGGACCCACCGGAGGGAAGTCGGTCTGCTGCAGGGAGTAGGTTTCCTGAATCAGTGTTGGCTCCATGCTTGGCTAAACATGCATGTAGCTGCAGTGAACATCGCAGCAAGACTGAGAGACAGCTTGTGCTGTAGAAGGTCACTGGGAGGAGGCTGGCTGGGAACAACGGAAGGGAAATCTATTGGTGGGGGAGTGTGAGTGTGTGTGTGTGTTTATGATTGTTTATATGATTGCTTGTGTCTGTTCCCTACTTTCTGGTAACTTCAGGTGTCAGAACTGCAATCTCCAAGACTTTAGATTCTTCCGAAGCTGTGGCCTGGTCTTGGGACCTTTGTTGACCAGGGTTCTACCTCCCCCACCCTCCAGCTCAGCTCCTCGTGACTTGGAGGCAGCAGAGAGTTTGGCTGGTCTCCCAGGGCAGCTGCCTCCCAGGGCCAGGAGTGGCGGGAGGGACCTCAGATGAGAGAAGAGACAAGCCGGTGGTTTCTGGAGGTTCAGCACATCCTGGAGCAGGAGGGGGCAGTGGTGGGGGTTGCGGTGGAGAGTTGCTGTCCCACCGTGACTCAGCACTCTGCTAGGCTGGGCTTGGGCTCAAAAAGTGCTTTGTCATGAGGAGAGGAGCAGTCATAAGACCTGGAGGGCTGTGGCTTCACTGTGGAGGGAGGGAGGGAGGGAGAGTGTCCCCCTCCCCTCATTTCCTAATGGGACAAACTCCAGAGGCCGGACTGGGAACAAAGGGGTCTGAGATCACCCAGGGGGGCCTCTGATGGTGTTTTTGCTGGCAAGCCGAGGTGTCACTTTTCCTACCTATCCCTTGCTCAGTGCCTTCCCGCCGCATGGGGAATTCTCAATAGATGTTGGGTCTCTTTCTCTTCTAGGGATTATTATTGTGTGGTCACAATTTAGGATCCACAGCTAGGAAATCATAGACCCCCCACAAATTTTAAGGCTTTGGAAAGGACGTTAGAGCTTCCAAATCATCGTGTTTTACAGATAAGGTGAGACCCAAAAAAGGTTAGGCTTGCCCAAAGCCATAGAGTCACTGGCTGAAACACAAGCTGAAAACTAGGACAGGGCACATGATGGAACCCCGCATGGCCATTAAATACAGTAAGTGTGTTTAATAAGTGTGTTGCTGGAATGTGTGTATGCAAGAATGCTATGTGAAAAGGCCAGACCCCAAACCGTTCCACAGGCTGATTGCAACAAAGAAAAACCTCAGGGCTGGAGACATAGATGAGGATTGGGAGAGAATGGGTTACGTGGTATTTTAACTGAAGAGCTGATGTTTTAAATGTCTGAGATTTCCCCTGAAGTGAAGTGAAGTAAAGCAGGAAATTCGAGTTTTGAAATTCAGACCAAAGGAAAAACAATACTAAATCAGTATTTGGGTACATTTCTGGATGATGCAATCATACTCACAGAGCTTATCCTTAAATCATTTCTTGAAAACCCTTGAGGCCATGTAAACTCAGAGTCTAGGTACTCGGAACCCCCCCTTCCAGAAGGTTAACGAGAGCCACAGCCTGCGATGTTTGAGGACAACTGTGAATGGAAGGCAAGGCCCATTTTTGAACGCTAACTCAGGCCTCACTGCACTCCAGACTTCTTCCAGAGACCTTATCACATGGGGCCCCAGCTATGTGTTTACCTCCTGGCTGGACTTTGAACTTTAAGCTGTGTCCCCAACCCTGGCACAGCCCGGGGGTCCTTCCAGTTCTAGCAGTTTGTAGCTCTGTACCTCTTCTCTGGAATGGTCATGCCCAGCAGAACATCTGCTCTCTACCTTTGGACTAGCGGCTCCTGGAGATCAAGGGTCTTGCCTTTAACAGTCCCCAGCTGTATCCTTCCCAGTGAGCCCCTGGGATCTACACACAGTGAAGAGGCCACCTGGCCTCTCTGAACTTTGATTCCTGTATTATTTACGGTATCTGAAGCCAGCTCTCTCCCATGCTACCTTGAGCACCTGCTCTGGGCATCCTCTTCACTACAGTTCCCGTTGCACCCCGTCAGCTGGGACCCAGCCACATGGCATCCCCACATCACCCCATCCAGGCTCAGCTGTGCTCACCCTGGCCAAATCAGGGGAGGCCCAGCTCAGCGCAGGTGACAGGTGGGAGCCATAGGTAGCAGCCTTGGGAGGAGGGTGAAAAAACAGAAAAATGTCTTGCAAGTCTGGGCAGGGACCTCAGCAGCCAGAGGCCTTGGCAGCCAGGGGCTGGGAGTGCCTCCTCATGGAAATGGGAACTGTGCCTCAGGAGTTTTCACCGTGTAGACACTCACTGTGGTGGAGGGGAACGATGGCTGCACAGCACAGTCCCTTGAGCACCGGGGCGGAGGGAGTAGGGGTCAAGAGGATCTGAGAGATCAGCAGCCAGGGACTAACCCAGCTGGGAGGCAGCAGAATGAGGCAGCCGGAAGGAGCAGCTAGGGCTTTCCTGCCCCCAGAGAAGGGGCACAATCCAGGAGACCTAGTGAGTCTTGCTGGGCCAGCAGATGGGGCCTCGGTCAGCAGAGGGAAATCCTGAGTGTCCTATGACAGGGTCAGGACCCCAAAGATCTCACCCTCAGCATGGATGAGGCCTCCCTCCAGCCTGTGGCTGTTCCCACTGTCCCAGGCTCCTTGTTTCCTGCCTCTACCACCTCCTGCAGTCACACTCTCTCTAACTTGTCTCTTTTCTGTCTGTCCCAGCATTACGAAATACAAAGATAAGCACTTTGTGATTACAACTCCTTAAAGGAGGCCGGTACAGTGGCTCACACCTGTAATCCCAGTACTTTGGAGGCCGAGGCGAGTAGATTGCTTGAGCCCAGGAGTTTGAGACCAGCCTGGGTGACATAGCGAGTCCCCCTCTCTCCAAAAAAAAAAACACAAAAATTAGCTGGGTATGATGGCACAGGCCTGTAGTCCCAGCTATTCAGGAGGCTGAGACGGGAGGATTGCTTGAGCCCAGGAGTTCGAAGCTGCAGTCAGCAATGATTGTGCCACTGCACTCCAGCCTGGGCAACAGAGCCAAACCTTGTCTCTAAAAAAAATAAAAATAAAAAATAAAATAAAACTCCTTAAGTGCTCCCCACTGCCCTTGGGATATAATTGTAATTCCTGGGTGTGGCCCGGACACTCACCCCCAGGCTTCTCTCTAGCCCTCCAGGGTTCCCCTCACACCTTGGGACTTGGCACAGCTGGTTGATCTGCCCAGACGGCCTGCCCCTCACTCTTCTGCATGAAAAAGTACTCAGCCTTCAACACCCAGCTCAAATATCCTCCCAAAGCTCCCCGTACTGCCCCGCAGAGCTGAGAATTTCCATTCTTTGTGCCCTCTAGCACTCTGAGCACGTGGTCTCCACTGCCACACAGTACTGCAGTGACCTGCTCCATACCCACCTCCCCCACAGCAAGGGAACTTCTGCCCTGTTTATCTTGGCCATGCCTTTGCCTTTCCCACCTCAGCACCTGGCAAAGCACTCACAGTTTCACAGGCTCCCAGACTACCGACAAATATGAGCTGGATTTAACTTGGACTTAGCTCTTAGCCCAATTCTTACTCATCTTTTCTGTTACTGAGCGTTAGGCTGCCCCACCACTACCCTGTGCCTCATAGGTTTTTTGTTTTTTTGACAGAGTCTTGCTCTGTTACCTAGGCTGGAGTGCAGTGGGGCCATCGTAGCTCACTACAACCTCCGCCTCCCAGGTTCAAGTGATTCTCTTACCTCAGCCTCCTGAGTAACTGGGACTACAGTCATGCACCACCATGCCCAGCTAATTGTTGTATTTTTAGTAGAACAGAGTTTTGCCATTTTGCTCATGCCGGTCTCGAACTCCGGGCCTCAAGCAATCTGCCCACCTCAGCCTCCCAAAATGCTGGCGTGAGCCACTGGGCCCGGCCAGGTTTGGTTTTTCCATCTTTACTTTATTAAGACTACCAGCTGTTTCTACCTCCCGTATGGAAGATGCTGGGAATTAGTGAGTCTTTCTGGGGTTTCAGGATTATTCCTAGGCAGAGACCTGAAGACACTGTGAGGCAGTTGGGGCTGGGACTGGCACAGCCACGGGGATGGAGATGTCACAGTCACAGGCTCCGTGGCTCTGAGGACCAATTCCTGTGGCTTGCTTTTGTGGCCACAGAGTGTTTCCTCAACTGGAGGAATGTGGGGGCTGTCACTAGGGACCAATGTGGGAGGAAAGCAAGAAGGGTTGGTATAAAACCAGCTTTCTACTACAAAACAATGTCCTATCCTTCCTGGCGGTGGGCCAGTGCATTGTTGGAGTTGTCATTCCATAAACATAACAGAGATTTTTACGTAAAGTAAGTTGACACCTTTGGGGCTACGCTGACAGCACCTCTGAGTAGGTAGGGCAGGTAGCCCGTGCTAGCAGCAGTGGTTGCCTTTATCCAATGAGGAAACTGGAAGTCAGAGAGGTTAAGGGACAGCCTTGCCTAAGATTGCACAGCTGGTAAGAGACAGGGCTCTGACCGGAATCTGGACTCTGATTGTGGTGCAATTTCCTAAATCTGGTGCCCTGACACAACCATGACAGCAATTCTGAAACTCAGCACATACATTACCCGTAATCTCAAAGCAGGCAGGAAGAAGAGCTCCCAGATTCCACTTGCTGAGGCTTCTGAAATATCCCTGCAGGTGGAGAGCACTCCCTACGGCCCTGAATCCTGAAGGCAAGCCAGCACCCAACTTCGGTGGGCTTCAAGTCGAGGGTGCTTTCAAAGTAGTTGCTGTGATTCTGCCAGCAGCAAAGCTGTCACGGGTGATCTTTGAAATTAATGGGCTGATTTGATTAGTAACTGAAGTCTGTTTGCTTGGTGGGAGTTTTGTGTTTCTTTGGAAGGCACTCTTGGGGATCTCGTGGCAGGGCTTAGAGAATTGGACTTGGTCTTGAGTTATCTGGACTTGGTGCTAATGGCTGGCAGGCCCAGGAGATGCCTGGGCAGCCTGGAGACTGGTGGCTGTCCAGTGGCATTCTGAGCAGGGCAGTGGGTCTAGGCCCACATGGGAGAGCTAAGGGTATTTCTGGAGCATGTAATTCCCAGGGACCATGGCTGGCTCCTCAGACCCCCAGTACTCCCACTGTGCTTGGCTGGTCCTCCCAGGGGCTGGGGGCCTCTGCTCAGCCACAAGACACACCATATTAGGGAGCGGTGGGAGATGCTTCCCTGAGGGTCTCATGGTGCCTCATTCTTACGTAGGATCTGAGAACCGTATAAACTTGCCTGAAAGAGTCTCGGGGCCTCTGGAGCTGAAGCTGTTCACATGCCGGGAAGCATAGGATGACCCACCTCCAAACTGGGGCAACACCAGCTCCTCCCCTGGGGCCTTAGCCCACCCTTGGTTTTCTGTGCGGAGGGCTCACCCACCTTTCTGACAAAGCTTCTGATGCTCAGAAGCCAGTCGGTCTGAGTCAGAGCCAGGAGAGCCTTCCCATGGGAAGGAACTTTACATGCTATTACCTTTCTCATCTGTTTCCAGCTGCACGGATGATATTCTAACCCCCTGTCAAACATCCCTGCCTTTTGTAATTCTTTGAAAGCATTAGTTGGAACCAAGTGGCTCTTGTTTTTCCCCACTATTTACTCACCTATCCAGCTGCCCTTTCAATATCATGGGTGTGTATGTGGGTGGACAGGGGTGTGTATGTGTAGTGGCAGGAATCCGGATGTTTTGCTTTTTGCTTTTTTCTGGAATTGATTTCTCCAGATCCATACCTACTCCCCAATATCCACCTCCCTTCTGGACACTAGATCCAGATTTTCCTCTGGGGAACGATTTCCTTCCCTCCAGCCTCTGTGATGTGCTATAATTGGAACTGCCTCCATCCCTAGATTCAGGGATAGAGATGTTTTGTTTTACTTGCAACAAATTTTTCAGTCAACTTACCTTTTACATCGGGCTCCCCAACCCCTGGTCCATAGACTGGTACCGGTTCGTGGCCTGTTAGGAACCAGGCTGCACAGCACGAGGTAAGCAGTGGGTGATGAACATTACCTCCGAGCTCTGCCTGCTGCCTACCCCAGCTCTGCCTCCTGTCAGATCAGCAGTGGCATTAGCTTCTCATAGGAGTGTGAACCCTATGGTGAACTGCACATGACAGGGATCTAGGTTGTGCGCTCCTTATGAGAACCTAACTAATACCTGATGATCTGAGGTGAAACAGTTTCATCCTGAAGCCATCTCCCTCCCCCACCCCTTGTCCATGGAAAAAATTGTCTTCCACAAAACCGGTCCCTGGTGTCAAAAAGGTTGGGGACCACTGTTTTACATCATCTAAATGGTGACTGATTCCTGCATGGGTCACAGAATTTTCAAGACAGGAAGCAACCTTTGAGACTATCTAATACTTTCAATCACTCAACTAATGTTTTTATTTTGTTATTTTTTTAAAAATAGAGACAGGGTCTCAACTCTGTCACCCAGGCTGGAGTGCAGTAGCACAATCGTAGCTCACTGCAGCCACTAAATCCTGGGCTCAAGTAGTCCTCCCACCTCAGCCTCCTGAGTAGCTGGGATTACAGGTGCATGCCACCACACCTGGCTAATTAAAGCAATTTTTGATGGGGTCTCACTATATTGCCCAGGCTGGTCCTGAACTCCTGACCTCCAAAGATCCTCCTGCCTCAGCCTCCCCAAAGCTTGGGATTACAGGCCTGAGCCACTGCCCCTGGCTTCAAACATTTTAAAATACCAGCTCTATGCCAGTCCTTGGGTTAGATGAAGAAAATGATATCCAGCGCTGGGGATTGGGGTGACCAGGTCAGGGTTACAGGGAAAGTCACTGGCTGAGCCAAGGACCAAAACCTAGGCCTTCTGACTCCCACACCAGCTTTCTTTCCTCATGCTTCTCTGCTTCCTGAGATTAAATTCTTCTGGCAATGCTCTCATACGGTTATGTGATTATGAAAAAAGACAGGGAACTCTGTGCCAAGCAGCTATCATTGGTTTCCTGGGCAGGGTTGCAGAGAAAGAGGAGAAGGACAAAGGAATTTCACCCACCCCAGTGTGCCAGCGTCAGCTCTCTGGCGGGGGGCAAAACAGGCTTGTGGGGCTGCCTGAGGGCTTGTCCTCTGGTGTCCCTCCTCTAGGCCCCATCAGTCCTCTGCTTCATCCACACCAGCCCCTGGGGTGCCTCACAGCACCCCTGGTCCCCCGCCTCTGTCCTTTGCTGAAGTCTTTCCTCCCCTAGCTGTTCACTTTTATCTATCAAAGACCTACCCTTTCTCCAAGCTGTAGTCCAGATCCTGCCTCTGCCGAGAAGTCTTCCTGGATTCAGAGCTTGTCTCGTATTCCTGCTAATGTTTATTCCTTCGGCCTTTACTGAGTGACAGGAGGCCCTGTGCCATTGCATCATCATAGGGGCGGCTTAAGGCATCATAGGAGGCTCGTAGGAAGCTGGTCTTCATCTCTGCTCCCAGGAATGGGACCAGGCCCCGGCACCTGGCAGGGCCTCAGCTAAGACTCTGGTTGGATGTGATTGAATCATTGTGAGAAAGGGGAATCCTTGCCCTGCTGACGGGTGAAACAGGGGGTAAAGTTAGGACCCCCTGCCCCGCCCCATCTCAGAAGCATTGTGAAAAGGTCTTGAGCTTTGTCTGAATGGGTCTCGCTTGAGCCAGTACTGCCCCGTGAGAGATGGTTCGTTGCACTTAACTCCAGGTAAGGGAGGGCCCGTCCTGCAGTTTCCCCTTAAGAGCCTGGAGTGGGAGCCTCGGGAGTTGGAACTGGTCTCTGGAGTTTGCCTTAAGCCCAACCAGCTTGGTCAGCTCTTTAGCCCAAAACTCCTGTATTCCAAGAGCAGGGATCCTTAGGCCCAAGCTCCACCCAGCTGGGTGGGTTAGACTCAGACTCTTTTCTTAAAATGAATCAAGAATAAAAACTAATACTTATTAATAAAAGCAGATACTTCTTGACCCCTTACTACATAGGCCAAACATGTCATTTGACAGATGAGGAAACTGAAGCACAGAGCTACAAAGTAACTTGCCCAAGGACACGCACCTGCTGTTCCAATCCAGAGCCCACACTCTGAACCGCTCCTCGTCCCCACCCACTGCCCAGATCATTCGGCTCCATCCTGTTATCCACTTGTCATTCCACTGTTTGCCCAGGACCCAGCATGGTGCCTCCCATATGGGGATTTAGTAAATGCTTATCAAATGGGGGTGCTTATTGAATTTGAGATTTCTGTTTGTTTACCAGGTTATCCCTAGCAAGGCATGGAGGGAATAAGAGGGAACAACAAAAATGCTGGATGCTGGGCCGGGCGCGGTGGCTCGTGCCTGTAATCCCAGCACTTTGAGAGGCTGAGGCGGGCGGATCACCTGAGGTCAGGAGTTCGAGACCAGCCTGGCCAACATGGTGAAACCCCGTTTCTACTAAAAATACAAAATTAGACGTGTCGGCATGCGCCTGTAATCCCAGCTACACAGGAGGCTGAGGCAGGAGAATCGCTTGAACCCACGAGGTGGAGGTTGCAGTGAGTTGAGATCACACCATTGCACTCCACCCTGGGCAAAAAGAGTGAAACTCCGTCTCAAAAAAATAAATAAATAAAAATGCTGGATGCTGCAGCTCTGTCTTGCTGTGGGATCAGTCCTTGGCACAGACATCCCACCCGAGCCA
This sequence comes from Hylobates moloch, assembly GCF_009828535.3. NCBI lineage: Eukaryota > Metazoa > Chordata > Mammalia > Primates > Hylobatidae > Hylobates > Hylobates moloch. The sequence continues at coordinate 80,851,828 of NW_026652280.1, forward strand.
GGCTTCTTGCATGCCCTTACTCTCTGCCGTTCCCAGGGAAGGAGGATATTTCTGAAAAGGTCCTGAATTTCAGATGGGCTGTCATCACTGTTAGTGCTAGGATGGAAGGGCTGAGTGCAGTTGCCTCCAGACCAACCCCTGTGAAAAATACTCCAGGGAAAATCACTCTGGAGAGACATGGCTTCTGAGATGGTGCCCTGGGTGGATGGAGGAGAGAGCTGGGAGGTCTCACATCAGTCGGGATGCTTTTGGTTTCAAGCAACAAAACCCAACCCACAATAGATTAAGCAACAAGCAGGATTTATTGACTCGTGGAGTTGAAAAGCCCAGACGAGGTGGAATTTAGATGTGGTTCCATCAGGGCTCGGGCCCTGTTTCTCTGTGATTCTCTCAGAGCCACTCCCATCCACCGGGCTTCATCCTCTGGCTGTCTTCCAGCAGCCTCCAGAACTGCAGGCTTCCTTCTTCCAGGAGTAAAGTTAGGACCCCCTGCCCTGCCCCATCTCACAAGCATTGTGAAAAGGTCTTGAGCTTTGTCTGACTAGATCTTGCCTGAGCCAGTACTGCCTCTTGGAGTGTCTGAATCTTAATGGTTGTTTAAGTAAATTAAGGAAATGGAGTTGATGAGCACTTCTGAATGTCACTGGGCCCCAGGGCTCACTGGAGACCGGAAGAGTTTTTACCAATTGCTCTCTGCTCTCGCTTGCCGGTGTCTGATTTTACCAGAGTACAATGACCTCAGCTGGGACACTCAGGCCTGCACCATTCAGAGTTCAGAGCTGTATGCGGATCTGCGTGAAGACCTGTAGGAGCCCAGCACTCAGATTTGGGAGGCCCCACTGCACATCAGGGTAAACACGTTAAAACATGCCTACATTCCACATGCAGCATTGTAACGGAAACACAGGTTCAGTTGCCAGCCTGTATTTTGGACTTGCAGAGTCCAAATAACAAGAGTGAGGTCTGGTATAAGTAAAGTGACCTTTTATTTCAAAACTAGCTTAGGGGAAGAGGTACAGGCTTCTTGCCTTAGGAGTACCACCTTGGGGCTGGGCGCGGTGGCTCAAGCCTGTAATCCCAGCACTTTGGGAGGCCAAGGCGGGTGGACCACCTGAGGTCGGGAGTTCAAGACCAGCCTGACCAACATGGAGAAACCCCTTCTCTACTAAAAATACAAAATTAGCCAGGCGTAGTGGCGCATGCCTGTAATCCCAGCTACTCGGGAGGCTGAGACAGGAGAGTCACATGAACCCAGGAGGCTGAGGTTGTGGTGAGCTGAGATCACGCCATTGCACTCCAGCCTGGGCCACAAGAGAAAAACTCTGTTTCAAAAACAATCAAAACAAAGCAAAAACAAAAAAGACTACCACTTTGGGTTGGGTGCAGTGGCTCATGCCTGTAATCCCAGCACTTTGGGAGGCACAGGCAGGCAGATCACCTGAGGTCAGGAGTTCGAGACAGCCTGGCCAACATGGTGAAACCCTATCTCTACTAAAAATACAAAAATTAGCCAGGCGTGATGATGGGCGCCTATAATCCCAGCTACCCAGGAGGCTGAGGCAGGAGAATCACTTGAACCCAGGAGGCAGAGGTTGCTGTGAGCTGAGATCATGCCACTGCACTCAGTCTGGGCGACACAGCAAGACTCCTTCTAAAAAAAAAAAAAAAAAGAGTACCACTTCACTTTTGGAATGGAAGATGGGTGCTTTTAAAGGGTGCCTGGCACACAGACATGAATGGCACACAGGGGAGGAAGCAGGCAGGTGGGGGACTGTGTACTTGCTTTGGTGCCTTATCTACCAGGTGGCCAAGAGTTGGCGTCTTTGAGGACAGAACTGGGTTGTGAAGGTGGCCAAAACTCTCCAGGTGGGAGAGAGTTTCATAGCAGGCATACTGTGGGTTGTAAATGGACTGTTGTCTCTCAAGGCAGTCCCCTGGTGGGACAGAGTTCCACCCTGGAGCTTGTAAGCACATAGTTAGATGAACTTGCCCTGTAGGGAGTGTCTGGTGAATGGGAAGTGAAAGGTTATAACTGCATTTCTAAAGGGACAAGTGGGATGTAGATAATAGGGAAATAGAGGAAAGAGAAGAGAAAAAATAATTAAAAATAACTCCTTCTTGCTTCCTTCCTCTCTCTCTTTCTTCTTTCTTTCTTTGTTTTTTTTTGTTTTTTTGTTTTGTTTTGTTTTGTTTTGTTTTGTTTTTGAGATAGAGTCTCGCTCTGTTGCCCAGGCTGGAGTGCAGTGGCACAATCTTGGCTCACTGCAAGCTCTGCCTCCCGGGTTCACACCATTCTCCTGCCTCAGCCTCCCGAGTAGCTGGAACCACAGGCGCCCGCCACCACACCCAGCTAATTTTTGTATTTTTAGTCGAGACAGGGTTTCACCTTGTTAGCCAGGATGGTCTCAATCTCCTGACCTCATGATCTGCCCGCCTCAGCCTCCCAAGGTGCTGGAATTACAGGCATGAGCCACCGTGCCCGGCTTTTCTTTCTTTTTTTTCTGACAGAGTTTCACTCTTGTTCCCCAGGCTGGAGTGCAATGGCGTGATCTTGGCTCACTGCAACCTCCGCCTCCTGGGTTAAGTGATTCTCCTGCCTCAGCCTCCCAAGTAGCTGGGATTACAGGCGGCTGCTGCCACACCCAGCTAATTTTTGTATTTTAAGTAGAGACAGGGTCTCACCATGTTGGCTAGGCTGGTCTCGAACTGCTGACCTTAGGTGATACACCCGCCTCGGCCTCCGAAAGTGCTGGGATTACAGGTGTGAGCCACCGCACCTGGCTTCCATTCCCTTTTTCATAGAAAAATGGGGGCACTTGGTTATAAGTGAAAAATAATTAAAGAAGGCCTGAGCTCAATGGCAGATGACAGCTTTACAGTTCATAGACATTTACTTTTATTAATTTTGCTGTTTTCTTTTTAAATTTAGGAGCCAGTACATTTTCTTGGGCCCTTGTAAAGCTCATAGGCACTAGGCCTGGGCCTGTCATGCCTAATAGAGAAATCTGCCTGTTTGAGGCCAGTGATGGTGATTTGTGTGTGTGTCCCTGAAGGAACACCAGGCCTGGAGCCAGGACTGTGGAAGCTGGTCCCAGCTCTGCCATTAACTAGCTGAGTGACCTTGGACAAGCTGCCAACTTCTCTGGGCCTCTGTGTAGTCACTTGTGAATTAGAGATAATGTCACCTCTATTTCTCCCCTGTGTTCTTTGCTGAAGGGGCATTTCTTCCAACTGGGGAGACTGGAGGGGCTTAACTGAGTCTTGCCATTGAGCCGAATAAACCCAATTTCTTTGGGATCCATTTGACACTGGTTGGCTGCCCACTCTAAGCTAAGCTTGCAGCCAAGCTCTGGAGAAGTAGAGATGGCTAAGCCAGAGCTTGTGTTCACAGTAGCCCAGAAAGATAGGCTCAGCAGAGACACGTGGAAGGGGCACAGTGGGATTCAGATGAGCAGCCTGAGAGCCTGAGAGAGCCATGCAAGAGCCTGCCAGTGGAAGTGCCCTTTCCTCGCTAAGGAAGGTAAAATACCCAAACCAAGTCAATTCAGCAGTGATCCAGGCAGGAGCCTGGGGTGCAAGAGTGAAAGGGCCAGGGGCTGTAGCTGCCTCTTAGCCCCAGTATGGTGACTCCCTCCTGTTTTTTTTTTTTTTTTTTTTTCCTTTTTTGAGACAGGGTTTAGCTCTGTCACTCAGGCTGGAGTGCAGTGGCACATACACGGCTCACTGCAACCTCGACCTCCTGGGCTCAGGCAATCCTCCCACCTCAGCCTCCTGAGTAGCTGGGACTATAGGTGTGTGCCACCACACCTGGCTAACTATTTTTATTTTTTTATTTTTGAGATGGAGTTTCGCTCTTGTTCAGGCTGGAGCGCAGTGGTGCGATCTTGGCTCACCGCAACCTCCGCCTCCCGGGTTCAAGTGATTCTCCTCCCTCAGCCTCCTGAGTAGCTGGGATTATAGGCATGTGCCACCACGCCTGGCTAATTTTGTATTTTTAGTAGAGACGGGGTTTCTCCATGTTGGTCAGGTGATCTGCCCCTCTCTGCCTCCCAAAGTGCTGGGATTACAGGCATGAGCCACCGTGCCCGGCCTCTTTTTTTGATTTTTAGTAGAGAAGAGGTGTTTCCATATTGCCCAGGCTGTTCTTGAACTGCTGGGCTCAAGCAATCCTGCCACCTTGGCCTCCCAAAGTGTTGGGATTATAGGCGTGAGCCACTGTACCGGCCCTCTCTTGACAAATTTTAAGTGTACATCAAAATATTGCTAACTGTATGTACATTGTTGTACAAGAGTTCTCCCAAACTTTTTTCTCTTCCGTGACTGAAACTCTATCCCATTGAGCAACAACTCCCCATTTCCCCTCCCCTCAGCTCCTGGAAACCACCGTTCTGCTTTTTGTGTCTATGAATTTGATTACTTTAGGTACCTCGTATAAGTGGAATCATGCAATATTTCTCTTTTTGTGATTGGCTTATTTCATTTAGCATGATGTCTTCAGGGTTATCATTGGTATAGTATATGACAGGATTTCCGGTTTTTAAAAAAGACTGAATGACATTTCATTGTATGTATATACTATGTTTTTTTAATCCATTCATCCATCCACAGACATTTAGGTTGCTTCCACATCTTGGCTATTGTGGATAATGTCATAATGAACATGGGAATGCAGATATCTCTTTGAGATCCTGTTTTTCATTCTTTAGGATATATACTCAGAAGTGGGATTGCAGTATCATATGGTAGTTCTATTTTTAATTTTTTTGAGGAGCCTCCATATCATTTTTCATAGCAGTACACCATTTTACAGTCCCACCAACAGTTTACAAGAGTTCCAGTTTTTCTGCATCCTCCTGACACTTGATACTTTTTTTTTTTTTTAGACAGAGTGTCGCACTGTTGCCTGGGCTGGAGTGCAATGGCTCGATCTCAGCGCACTGCAACCTCCACTTCCCAGGTTCAAGCGATTCTCCTGCCTCAGCCCCCCAAGTAGCTGGGATTACAGCCACCCACCACCACACCCACCTGATTTTTTTTTGTAGTTTTAGTAGAGACAGGGTTTCACTATGTTGACCAGGCTGGTCTCAAACTGCTGGCTTCATAATCCGCCGACCTGGTAATCTGCCTGCCTCGGCCTCCCAAAGTGCTGGGATTACAGGTGTGAGCCACTGCACCTGGCCCACTTTTTGTTTTTTTTGATAGTAGCTATTCCAGTGGGCATAAGGTGATAGCTCATTGTGGTTTTGATTTGCAATTCCCTGGTGATTAGTGAGCATCTTTTCATATGCTTGAAAAAAAAGATGGTGAGCATCTTTTCATATGCTTGTTGGTCTGACTGTTAAATGAAAAACAAGCAAACAGAAAGAAAAAACAAAAATAGCATCAACAAAAAAGTTCCCACACAAACCCCATCCAAAGGTCAGCAGCCTTGAAGATCGAAGCTCGATAAATTCATGAAGATGAGAAAAAAATCAATGAAAAATTGCTGAAAGCTCAAAGAGCCAGAGTGCTTCTTCTCCTACAAATGATTGCAACACCTCTCCAGCAAGGGCTCAGAACTAGGCTGAGGCTGAGACGGATGAACTGACAGAATTAGGCTTTAGAAGGTGAGTAAGAACAAACTTCGCTGAGCTGAAGGAGCATGTTCTAACCCAATGCAAAGAAGATAACCATGATAAAACATTACAGGAGCCGTTAACCAGAATAACCAGTTTAGAGAGGAACATAAATGACCTGATGGAGCTGAAAAATACAACATGAGAACTTCACAGTGCAACCACAAGTATCAATAGCTGAATACACCAAGCGGAGGAAAGAGTTTCAGAGCTTGAAGACTATCTTGCTAAACTAAGACAGAAAAGATGAGAGAAAAAAAGAATGAAAAGGAACAAACAAAACCTCTGAGAACTATGGGATTATGTAAAAAGACTGAACTTACAAATGATTAGGGTACCTGAAAGAGATGGGAGAATGGAACCAAGTTGGAAAACATACTTCAGGATATCATCTATCATCCAGGAAAACTTCCCCACCGTAGCAAGACAGGCCAACGTTCAAATTCAGGAAATCCAGATAACCCCGGTAAGATACTCCACGAGAAGATCAACCCCAAGACACATAATCATCAGATTCTCCAAGGTCAAAATGAAGGTAAAAATGTTAAGGGCAGCCAGAGAGAAAGGCCAGGTCACCTCAAAGGGAAGCCCATCAGACTAACAGTGGTCCTGTCAGTGGAAACCCTACAAGCCAGAAGAGATTGGGGGCCAATATTCAACATTTTTAAAGAAAAGAATTTCCAACCCAGAATTTCATATCCTGCCAAATTAAGCTTCATATGTGAAGGAGAAATAAAATCCTTTTCAGACAAGCAAATGCTGAGGTAATTCATCACCACCAGGCCTGCCTTGCAAGATCTCCTGAAGGAAGCACCAACATGAAGGAAAAACCCATTACCAACCACTACAAAAACACACTGAAATACAAAGACCAATGAAACTATGAAGCAACTACATCAGCAAGTCTGCAAAATAACCAGCTAGCATCATGATGACAGGATCAAATTCACACAATCTTAAATGTAAATGGGCTAAATGCCCCAATTAAAAAACACAGAACAGCAAGCTGGATAGAGTTAAGACCCATTGGTATGCTGTATTCAAGATACCCATCTGACATGCAAAGATACACAGGCTCAAAATAAAGGGATAGAGGAAAATTTACCAAGCAAATGGAAAGCAGAAAAAAAGCAAGGGTTGCAATCCTAGTTTTTGACAAAACAGAGTTTAAACCAACAAAGATTAAAAAAAAAAAAAAAGACAAGGACATTACATAATGGTAAAGGGTTCAATTTAATAAGAATAGCTAACTATCCTAAATATATATATGCACCCAACACAGGAGCACCCAGATTCATAAAAAAAAGTTCATAGCAATCTACGAAGAGACTTAGACTGCCACACAATAATAGTGGGAGACTTTAACGCTCCACTGTTAATGTTAGACAGATCATTGAGACAGAAAATTAGCAAGGATATTCAGGACTTGAACTCAGCTCTGGATCAAGTGGATCTGATAGATATCTACAGAACTCTCTACCCAAAAACAACAGAATATACATTCTCCTCAGCACCACATGGCTCTTACTCTAAAATTCATCACAGAATTTGAAGTAAAACACTCCCTAGTAATGGAAAAGAACTGAAATCATAACAAACAGTCTCTCAGACCACAGCATAATCAAATTAGAACTCGAGATTAAGAAACTCATTTAAGGCCGGGCACGGTGGCTCACGCTTGTAATCCCAGCACTTTGGGAGGCCAAGGCAGGCGGATCACGAGGTCAGGAGATGGAGACCACGGTGAAACCCCGTCCCTACTAAAAATACAAAAAATTAGCCAGGCGTGGTGGCGGGCGCCTGTAGTCCCAGCTACTCAGAGAGACTGAGGCAGGAGAATGGCGTGAACCCGGGAGGCAGAGCTTGCAGTGAGCTGAGATCGCGCCACTGCACTCCAGCCTGGGCGACAGAGCAAGACTAAGACTCCGTCTCAAAAAAAAAAAATAAAGAAACTCATTTAAATACACACAACTACAGGGAAACTGAACAACCTGCTCCTGAATGACTCCTAGGTAAATAATGAAATTAAGGCAGAAATCAAGAAATCAAGAAGTTGTTTGAAACCAATGAGAACAAAGAGATAATGTACCAGAATCTCTGGGACACAACTAAAGCAGTATTAAGAGGGAAATTTATAGCACTAAATGTCCACAACTAAAAGCTAGAAAAATCTCAAATCTACACCCTAACATCACAACTGAAAGAACTAGAGACCCAAGGCAAACAAACCCCAAAGCAAGCAGAAGAAAAGAAATAACCAAGACCAGAATGGAACTGAAGGAGATAGAGACACGAAAAACCCTTCAGCCAGGCGAGGTGGCTCATGTCTGTAATCTCAACACTTTGGGAGGCCGAGGTGGGCAGATCATGAGGTCAAGAGATCAAAACCATCCTGGCCAACATGGTGAAACCCTGTATCTACTAAAAATACAAAAATTAGCTGGGCGTGGTGGCATGCACCTGAAGTCCCAGCTACTCGGGACGCTGAGGGAGGCGAATCGCTTGAACCCAGGAGGCAGAGGTTGCAGTGAGCTGAGATCGTGCCTCTGCACTCCAGCCTGGTGACAGAGCAAGACTCCGTCTCAAAAAAAAAAAAAAAACCTTCAAAAAAATAAATGAATACAGGAGCTGGCTTTTTGAAAAAATTAGTAAAGTAGATAGATCGCTAGCTAGACTAATAAACACAATAAAAAATTATAAAGGGGATATCACCACTGACCCCACAGAAATACAATCATTAGAGAATACTATAAACCCCTCTATGCAAATAAACTAGAAAATCTAGAAGAAATGGATACATTCCTGGACACATACACCCTCAAAGACTGAACCAGGAAGAAGTTGAATCCCTGAATAGACTAATAACAAGTTCTGAAATTGAGGCAGGAATAAATAGTCTATAAAAAAAGCCCAGGACCAGATGGCTTTACAGCTGAATTCTACCAGAGGTACCAAGAGGAGCTGGTACCATTTCTTCTGAAACTATTCCAAACAATTGAAATAGAGGGACTCCTCCCTAACCCATTTTACGAGGTCAGCATCATTCTGATACCAAAACCTGGCAGAGATACAACAAAAAAAGAAAACTTCAGGCCAATATCCCTGATGAACATCGATGTGAAAATCTTCAATAAAATACTGGCAAACCGGGCCGGGCGCGGTGGCTCACGCTTGTAATCCCAGCACTTTGGGAGGCCGAGGCGGGCGGATCACGAGGTCAGGAGATCGAGACCACGGTGAAACCCCGTCTCTACTAAAAAAATACAAAAAATTAGCCGGGCGCGGTGGCGGGCGCCTGTAGTCCCAGCTACTCGGAGAGGCTGAGGCAGGAGAATGGCGTGAACCCGGGAGGCGGAGCTTGCAGTGAGCCGAGATTGTGCCACTGCGCTCCAGCCTGGGTGACAGAGCGAGACTCCGTCTCAAAAAAAAAAAAAAAAAAAAATACTGGTAAACCAAATCCAGCAGCACATCAAAAAGCTTATCCACCATGACCAAGTCGGCTTCATCCCTGGGATGCAAGGCTGGTTCAACATATGCAAATCAATAAACATAATTCAACAGAACTGAAGACAAAAAACATGATTATCTCAATAGACGCAGAAAAGGCCTTTGATAAAATTCAACATCATAAATGGCTCTTATTATTTTGTGGTAAAACTAAGTATTGAAGGAACATATCTCAAGATAATAAGAGCCATTTATGACAAACCCACAACCAATATTATACTGAATGGGCAAAAGCTGGAAGCATTCCCCTTGAAAACCGGCACAAGACAAGGATGTCCTCTCTCACCACTTTTATTCAACGTAGTATTGGAAGTTCTGGCCAGGGCAATTAGGCAAGAGAAAGATATAAGGGGTATTCAAATAGGGGAAAAGAAGAAGTCAAACTGTCTCTGTTTGCAGATGACGTGATCCTGTATCTAGAAAACCCCATCGCTTCAGCCCAAAAGCGTCTTGAGCTGATAAGCAACTTCTGCAAAGTCTCAGGATACAAAATCAATATGCAAAAATCACAAGCATTCCTATACACCAACGATAGACAGACAGCCAAATCATGAATGAACTCCCATTCACAATTGCTACAAAGAGTAAAATAACTAGGAATACAGCTAACAAGGGAAGTGAAGGATTTCTTCAAGGAGAACTACAAACCACTGCTCAAGGAAATCAGAGAGGACACAAACAAATGGAAAATCGTTTTATGCTCGTGGATAGGAAGAATCAATATCATTAAAATGGCCATACTGCTCAAAGTAATTTATAGATTCAATGCTATTCTCATCAAACTACCATTGACATTCTTTGCAGAATTAGAAAAAACTACTTTGAAATTCATATGGAACCAAAAAAGAGCCTGTATAGCCAAGATTATCCTAAGCAAAAAGGACAAAACTGGAGGAATCATGCTACCTGACTTCAAACTATACTACAAGGCTACAGTAACCAAACAGCATGATACTGGTACAAGTACAGACACACAGACCAATGGAACAGAATAGAGATCTCAGAAATAAGACTGCACACTTAAAACCATCTGATCTTTGACAAACCTGACAAAAACAAGCAACGGGGAAAGGATTGCCTTTTTAATAAATGGTCCTGGGAGAACTGGCTAGCCATATACAGAAAATTGAAACACCACCCCTTCCTTACACCTTATATAAAAATTAACTCAAGATGGATTAAAGACTTAAATGCAAAGCCCAAAACTATAAAAACCCTAGAAGAAAATCTAGGCCATACCATTCAGGACATAGGCATGGGCAAAGATTTCATGATGAAAATGTCAGAAGTAATTGCAACAAAAGCAAAAATTGACAAATGGGATCTAATTAAACTAAAGAGCTTCTGCACAGAAAAAGAAACTATCATCAGAGTGAACAGACAACCTACAGATTGGGAGAAAATTTTTGCAATCTATCCATCTGACAAAGGTCTAATATGCAGAATCTAAACAAATTTACAAGAAAAAAAAACAACAACATTAAAAAGTGGGCAAAGACACTTCTCCAAAGAAGACATTTATGTGGCCAACAAACATATGAAAAAAAGCTCAACTTCACTGATCATTAGAGACATGCAAATCAAAACCACAATGAGATTCCATCTCACACCAGTCAGAATGGCGATTATTAAAAAGTCAAGAAACAACAGATGCTGTTGAGGCTGTGGAGAAAGAGGGAACGCTTTTACACTGTTGATGGGAGTGTAAATTAGTTCAACCATTGTGGAAGACAGTGTGGCGATTCCTCAGAGACCTAGAACCAGAAATACAATTGCTGGTTATATACCCAAAGGAATATAAATCATTCTATTATAAAGATACATGCATGTGTATGTTCATTGCAGCACTATTCACAATAGCAAAGACATGGAATCAATCCAAATGCCCATCAATGATAGACTGGATAAATAAAATGGTACATATACACCAAGGAATACTATGGAGCCATAAAAGGGAACGAGATCATATTCTTTTTAGGGACATGGATGAAGCTCGAAGCCATTATCCTGAGTAAACTAACGCAGGAACAGAAAACCAAAATGTTCTCACTTATAAGTGGGAGCTGAACAATGAGAACACATGGACACACGGAGGGGAACATACACACTGGGGCCTGTGGAGTGCAGGGGAGAGTGAGAGCATCAGGATAAATAGCTAATGCATGTGGGGCTTAATACCTAGGTGATGGGTTGATAGGTGCATCAAACCACCACGGTACACATTTACCTATGTAACACACCTGTGCGTCCTGCACATGTATCCCGGAACTTAAAATTAAATTAAATTAATTTTAATTTTAATTTTATTCTTTAATTTTAAAGAATAGCTTAAAAAAACAAAAACAAACCAAAAAATGCCTTTTAAAAAATTTAATTTGTTTGAACCAGGATTTAAAAAGTTCTGTGGACTGGGCACGGTGGCTCACGCCTGTAATCCCACCACTTTGGGAGGCCGAGGCGGGCAGATCATCTGAGGTCAGGAGTTTGAGACCAGCCTGGCCAACATGGCAAAACCCCATCTCCACTAAAAATACAAAAATTAGCCGGGTGCGGTGGTGCACGCCTGTAATCTCAGCTACTTGGTAGGCTGAGGTAGGAGAATGGCTTGGAGGTTGCAGTGAGCTGAGATTGCACCACTGCACTCCAGCCTGGGAGAATGAGCAAGACTCCATCTCAAAAAAACAAAAACAAAAAACAACAACAATAACGAAAACGGCTGAAGAAATCCTTGATTTCCCCACCTCCTTCCCCCACATATAATAAGTTAGTTTTCTAGTATCCACTAAATTTAAAAAATTATGAACTCCTGGATTTAAAAATATTTGATTAACTATAATTCAATTAACTATAATTATTATCTGTATTGATTTTCAAATTATCTTAATTTGGGTCCAGTAGCAGCCTATTCACCTTGACCGTGAGTCCTTTTGACATGGCCTCTATAATAGAGATCTTTGATTAGTTCTTTGCTTTCTGGTATGATGAGCTGTTCCAGGCTTAAGCTCACTTTGTACATTTACTTCTACTCCCCAGGCTTGCAATCAGTCATTTCTCCAAGGAGTCCTGGTTCCTTTGGTGGAAATATTAGGTTAGTGTCAAAGTAATTGCAGTTTGCCAAAGTAATTACTTTTGCACCAATCTTAATAGCATTTACGAGTCACCATCTGGGTACCAGAAGCACTCATTGTTTCTGTGTTCAATAATGCTAGACCTTTTCAGAGGACACAGATAGGACCGTTTAAAAAACTTTTTTTAAGAAGAAAAATGAGTTCATTCTGAGACTTTCATTTCAAATTCAGAAGTCTAGGGTTTTTGCTTCATCTTAAAGATTTTACATCCGAATTGTCTTTCTTCTAATGCCCCAAATACCTGTTCACAAGTACAATTACAGAATTATTTATTTATATTTTTTTCCACAACACACACAGCAGTGTTAAAGTAATAATCCCTATACTACCACCAAACAATTATTATTGAAAACAGCTTAATATTTTGATCTTGTAGTTTTCTTCATATAGTAAATCCAACGAGGAATGTACAGTCAAATGAATGTACCTTAAAGCTCCTTTGGAAGAGCTGCTCTCTGTGTGTTTGCTACGAACCCATTCAACCCATTACACAGTTAGGAGCATTTACTTCATTTTGCTTTCAATGTTTAGAATTGCTTTTAAAAGTTTAATTTAGTTTTATAATTATGTAAAATATGTGCATGGTCAAAGTCAAATCTGTAAAATAAGATATATTTAAAAGGATCTAGGCTTGGAATGGTGGCTCATGCCTGTAGTCCCAGCACTTTGGGAGGCTGAAGTGGGGAGGATCACTTGAGCTCAGGAGTTCAAGACCAGCCTGGGCAATGTAGCAAGACCCCATCTGTACAATAATTAAAAATTTTGTATTAAAAAAAGCTAAGTGTGGTGGTGCATGCCTGTAGTCCTAGCTACATGGGAGGCTGAGGGGAAGGACCGCTTAAGCCCAGGATTTCAAGGCTGCAGTGAGCTATTACCATGCTACTGCATGGGTGACAGAGCAAGACCCTGTCTCAAAAATAAATAAATAAATAAATAAATGAATCTTGTGTCTATTCTCCCCCCACTGTATTCTTTCTTTCTGTTAAACTGTCAACGTTTGGTATTTAATTCTAAGAAAGTATTTACTTTTTTTTTTTTTTTAAGACAGAGTCTCGCTCCATCGCCAGGCTGGAGTGCAGTGGCGCGATCTCAGCTCACTGCAACCTCCGCCTCCCGGGTTCAAGCGATTTTCCTGCCTCAGCCTCCCGAGTAGCTGAGACTACAGACCGTGTGCCACCAGGCCTGGCTAATTTTTTATATTTTTAGTAGAGACGGGGTTTCACCGTGTTAGCCAGGCTGGTCTCGATCTCCTGACCTCATGATCTCCCTGCCTCAGCCTCCCAAAGTGCAGGGATTACAGGTGTGAGCCACCGCGCCCAGCCCTGAGTTTACGTATTTTTGTTTATATTTGTATCTTTCCTTATTAGAGAAACAGATCCTTTAGGATTACACTGTATTAGTTTGTAGAGCTCTTCCTTGTTCTTTTTGTGGCTTCAAAGTACCCCATTGTGTAGATGTGCTATTGTTTATTTCTCAAAGTCCTTATTGATGGATTTTTGGCTTTTTCCCATGCTTTGGCTTTTACAAACAGAGCTGCAATAAACAGCATGTCTCTGTGTCTTTTTGTATTGTTTGCAGTGTATCTTTAGTATAGATTCCTAGATGTGGGATTGCAGGATCAAAGGGCAAATGCGCTCATAATTTTGCTAGCTATTACCAAATTCTCTTCTACAGAGACCGTAACATTTTGCATTCCAACCAGGAATATGTGAGAATGTTGCTTTTCTCACAGCCTGGAAAAGAGTGTGTACAGTATTAAGCTTTTTGATTTTGGCCAATCTGATCCACAAGAAATAGTTATTTGGGGCAATTTGTGTTTATTTTACTGTAAGCAAGGTTGAGTGTCTTTCTGTATAGTTTTGAAATATTTGTCTTTCTTTTTCTGTAAACTGTTTGTATTTTTAGTGCATTTTTCTTTCAGGTTGTTGGCCTTTTTAATCTATGTTAGAAGCTCTTCATATACTAAGAATATTGGCCCTTTGTCCGTGATGCAAGTTGTAAGGTTGTTTTTTTTTTAAACCAGTCTATGATTTGTCTTTTTAATTTTGCATATGTTTAAAATTTTCATTTAATTTTTTTCCATACAAAACTTTAATTCCTTGAGACTTGTTCATCTTTTCCCCTTATTGTTTCTAGGTGTTGAGTCAGAATTAGGAAATTTTTCCCCACTCCCAAATTATAGGACAATTGGTCCATGTTTTCTGTGACTTGTATGGTTTCATCTTTATGTTTAAATCTCCAACCCCGCCGGGCACAGTGGCTCACGCCTGTAATCCCAGCACTTTGGGAGGCCGAGGCGGGCAGATCACTTGAGGTCAGGAGTTTAAGACCAGCCTGGCCAACATGGCGAAACCCTGTCTCTACTAAACATACAAAAATTAGCCGAGTGTGATGGCAGGCACCTGTAATCCCAGCTACTCGGGAGGCTGAGGTAGAAGAATTGCTTGAACCTGGGAGGCAGAGGTTGCAGTGAGCCCAGATTGCACCACAGCACTCCAGCCTGGGCGACAGAGTGAGACTTCATCAATCAATCAATCAATCAATCAATCAATAAATCTCCAACCCCTTTGGAATGCACTGTGGTCCACAGCATGAGGAATGCTTCCAGCTGGTTCTAAGTCCATGAGGCTCTCCTGCTATCCTGACACCAGCTATGAAGTCACCCATTCTTTCTGTTTTATTTATTTATTTATTTATTTATTTATTGTTTTGAGTCGGAGTCTCACTCTGTTGCCCAGGTTGGAGCGCAATGGCACGATCTCTGGCTCAATACAACCTCCGCCTCCCGGGTTCAAGCAATTCTCCTGCCTCAGCCTCCCGAGTAGCTGGGATTACAGGCATCTGCCACCACGCCCGCCTATTTTTGTGTTTTTAGTAGGGACAGGGTTTCACCATATTGGCCAGGCTGGTCTCAAACTCCTGACCTCGTGATCCACCCGTCTTGGCCTCCCAAAGTGCTGGGATTACAGGCTTGAGCCACTGCGCCTGGCCCATCTTTCTGTTTTATTTATTTATTTATTTTTTTGAGACAGAGTCTTGCTCTGTCGCCCAGGCTGGAGTGCAATGGTGCGATCTCGGCTCACTGCAACCTCCGCCTCTCAAGTTCAAGTGATCCTCCTGCCTCAGCCTCCTGAGTAGCTGGGATTACAGGCACATGCCACCAGGCCCAGCTAATTTTTGTATTTTTAGTTGTGACGGGGTTTCACCATGTTGGCCAGGCTGGTCTCGAACTCCTGACCTCAGATGATCCACCCGCCTTGGCCTCCCAAAGTGCTGAGATTACAGTCATGAACCATCGTGCCCTACCAAAGTCACCCATTCTTTCCCATGACTTGGGATGCTGCCTGTATCAGACATCAGCTTTCCATAGACCGTAGGAGCAATTTCTGGATTTTATGCTGTGTTCTTCAGAAGGATCGCTTCATTTTATTCATCCCTCCCTGCCAATGTCCTCCCAGCCTCTCCAGGATAATAGGGTGTCAGGCAGACCATCTGTAGCGGGAGACGCTGTGGGCCTGGCTCTAGGGCTGCAGAAGGCTTTCACCTGACAACAAAGCCCTTTGTTCCAGGCTCAGAGATCAAGCTTTGGAGGCAAATGGTCTTGAGAGGGAGATCGGCCAATCCGTACTAAGCCACACTTTGCAGATAGAGAGGCATTTTTGGAGAATGACCTTCAGAGAAGAAGAGTGGGCACTGGAGGGACCTCTGGCAGGAGGAGACCCCTATTCTGTCCCTGGGGAAAGGATGGATAGGACCAAACATTCTACATTTAGAACCAGTGCTGGGGCCTGCAGGGAATCAAATCCTGGCTAATGATGGCCCTTGAGGGATGACTTCTTCATAAGCAAGACAGAACCATCATCTATGCAGCTACCTACCCATCCACTCATCTTATAAATATTTACTTAATATTTAATTCACTCCATAGCAAGCACAATGCTCTGTGCTGTGGGGGAGAGAGTCAGCACTCTGTTCCTGCCCGTTGTTTAGGGAGATGAGAGCAGAAGCTCCGTGGGTCTACAAGATAAAAATATCATAAAAAGGCCGGGCGCAGTGGCTCACACCTATAATCCCAGCACTTTGGGAGGCTGAGGCGGGTGGATCACGGGGTCAGGAGATCAAGACCATCCTGGCTAATACGGTGAAACCCCATCTCTACTAAAAATACAAAAAAATCAACCGGGTGTGGTGGCGGGCACCTGTAGTCCCAGCTACTCAGGAGACTGAGGCAGGAGAATGGTGTGAACCCGGGAGGTGGAGCTTGCTGTGAGCCAAGATCGCGCCACTGCACTCCAGCTTGGGCAACAGAGTGAGACTCCATCTCAAAAAAAAAAAAAAAATCATAAAAAGAGGCATGGCCTTGTTTTCTGAGCAATGTTCAACACGTGTTCTTTTCTTTTGAGACAGGTACTCACTTTGTCACCCAGGCTGGAGTGCAGTGGCATGATCTTGGCTCACTGCAACCTCTGCTTCCCAGGCTCAAGTGATCCTCCTGTCTGAGCCCCCCAAGTAGCTGGGACTACAGGCACGTACCACCATACCCAGCTAATATTTGTTTTTTGTCTTTTTGGTTTTTTGTTTGTTTGTTTGTTTTGTAGAGACAGGGTTTCGCCATGTTGCCCAGGTTGGTCTCAAACTTCCGGAGCTCAAGCAATCCACCTGCTTTGGCCTTCCAAAGTGCTGGGATTACAGGTGTGAGCCACCATGCCCAGCCAGTACATCTGCTTAAGTAAATCATTGGTCCCATGTCTCAACTCTGCTGGCTAGAAATACAAATTCTAGGAGAAGAAGAGGGCCAGGGGAATAGAATGACGAGGAAAAATCTTTAATGACATGCTGAGCTGTCATGTTATAAAGAAACAAAAAAATACTTTCTGGGAGACAGGCTTGAACTGGAGACAGAGAGACGTCATTTCCAGCCTAGGGGCTCTAGGGTGAATTTGTCAAATTGATTTTTGGTGGGTTGTTTTGGGACAGATTGCTTTTCAATAAATTGTCTGCCTGCAGCATGGCATGAGAGGTATGAAAGGTGTCCTTTGGAAGGGTCGCAGCTCCCACTTCCCTCCAGCACTTTTAAGACATAGTGGGCCAGGCGCAGTGGCTCATGCTTGTAATCCTAGCTATTCAGGAGGCTGAGGCAGGAGAATCGCTTGAAACCGGGAGGCAGAGGTTGCAGTGAGCTGAGATGGCACCACTGCACTCCAGCCTGGGTGACAGAGTGAGACCCTGTCTCCAAAAAAAAAAAAAAGAAATGATAAATGGATGTGGAAAGTAAAAAGTTCCTCTTCAAAGTTTCCCTTCTTGTTAAAGAATAAATAATAAATGTTAGAAATAATAGTTTCTTTTAAAGACTAACTTCCTCCAAAGCCTTCCTGCTTTTTGCTAATAACTCTTTGTTAAGCCCTATCCTACGTAGCTGTTAGATATAAGGGAATAAGTATATTCTATGTCCTTGTACGTTAACCAAGATATTTGTTCTGGACATGCTCAGGCATGTCCCAGCTCACAGCCTTTGCCCCTTCCTTATTTGGAAATGTTGTTACTTCTGTAAGTCCTTTCGCAAGCAACTTCCTCTTTTGCTTTTGTTCTCCATTACCTTTACTTATTTAGGAAAGTCTTAAATTGTTAGCCAACTGGGTTTAACTTATAGACTGTGAGGTCCAGCTCCAACCAATGGAGATAGGACATAGCAGTAAGGACCCAGCACGTAGGGGATAAATATTCCTGCCTTTCTTTGTTCAGTGTGCTCTCGCGGCAAGATTGCTGACAAGCAGCACCTTTTCTGCAGAAAGTAAATTGCCTTACTGTGAAAACTTTTTGTCTGAATGCTGATTTTTCCCTGTGGCACCAAGGAACAAGCATTTGGTTTCTAACAATGGATAAATGTTGGAGAAGATGGATATGCTAATTACCCTGATCTGATCACTAGAAATTATATATATTGAAATATCAGTATGTACTCCACTAATATGTACAATTATTTTGTGTCATTTTAAAAATAAAATAAATAGCTGGATGCGGTGACTCATGTCTGTAAGCCCAACATTTTGGGAAGCCAAGGTGGGAGGATTGCTTGAGCCCAGGAGTTCTGAGACCAGCGTGGGCAACATATGAGAGGTCTTGTCTACTGAAAAAAAAAAAAAAAAGAAAGAAACTAGCTGGGCCCAGTGATGTGCACCTGTAGTGTCAGCTACTCAGGAGGCTGAGGTGGGAGGATTGCTGGAGCCAGGGAGTTCGAAGTTGCCATAATCATACCACTGCACTCCAGCCTGGGTGACAGAATGAGACCCTGTCTCTAAAAAAATTAAAAAATAGGCTGGGTGCAGTGGCTCACGTCTGAATCCCAGCACTTTGGGAGGCTGAGGCGGGCAGATCACAAGGTTAAGAGTTCAAGACCAGCCTGGCCAACATGGTGAAACCCCATGTCTATTAAAAATACGAAAATTAGCTGGGCATGGCGGCGGGCACCTGTAATCCCAGCTACTTGGGAAGCTGAGGCAGGAGAATCACTTGAGCCCAGGAGGCGGAGGTTGCAGTGAGCTGAGATCACACCATTGCTCTCCAGTCTGAGTCACAGAGCGAGATTCTGTCTCAAAAAAAAAAAAAAACAAAAACAAAATTAGCCAGGCATGGTGGCAGGCACCTGTAGTCCCAGCTACTTGGGAGGCTGAGGCAGGAGAATGGCTTGAACCCGGGAGGCAGAGGTTGCAGTGAGCTGAGATCGCACTACTGCACTCAAGCCTGGGTGACAGAGCGAGACTCTGTCTCAAATAAATAAATAAATAAAATAATAAAAATAAAATAAAGGCAGGCCATAAAGGCCCAGAGTAGGGTGGGGCCATAGGCAGTGAAGCCCACCTCCTCTCTGGATGTGCATCTGCTTGAGGTCATTCCTGCTCTGCTCACTTCCTGGTGTCGCCGTGAGGATGGACGGACATGAAGACCCTATAAACTGTTGAGTGTCCCGACATTAATATCATTGATTGTTTGCCTAGATTTTGCAACCCCTGCCCCCACCGCTAAACCACAGTTTATTGCTTAGCAGCTCTGACCTTGTACCTCCTTATCTCTCCGATGAGCAGAGTCAAACATGGTTAAAGAGTAAAAGTGGCTTTAGAAATCATGGTGTCTGGGAATTCTGAGCACCTGGAGCTGCCCCTACTCCGCCTCTGTTGAGACTTTCATGGGAAGCTGGGCCTTTTAGGGGAGCGTGTCCTGACCCTCGGCTGTGTACAGAAAGAAGAATTACCTGGGTGGTTTGACCAAGTCCAAGCTGCCCCCAGCCCAGGCCTCCTCTACGTGCTGGGATTACAGGCATGAGCCACCGCGCCTGGCCTTCTTCTTCTTCTTCTTTTTTTTTTTTTAAGACGGAGTCTTGCTCTTGTCGCCCAGGCTGGAGTGCAATGGGGTGATTTCAGCTCACTGCAGCCTCCAACTTCCGGGTTCAAACTATTCTCCTGCCTCAGCCTCCTGAGTAGCTGGGATTACAGGCGCCTGCCACCACGCCCAGCTAATTTTTGTATTTTTAGTAGAGACGGGGTTTCACCATGTTGGCCAGGCTGGTCTTGAACTCCTGACCTCAGATGATCCACCCTCCTCAGCCTCCCAAAGTGCTGGGATTACAGGTGTGAGCCGCTGTGCCCGGCCAGGGTAGATATTTTCTAACTCATTCTCCTGGTTTCAGTGTTTTTGTGTTTTTGGGAGTTAGGCTTGCTAGAATTGTAACCTTTGCCTTCCTGGAACAGAAAGCTCCAACTTTGTGTGCAATCTTACTGAAGTTGACCCACTGCTCAGAAAACAAAAAGAGAAAAACCCCAGGGGAATTGGGATACACACACACACACACACACACACACACACACACACACATATTGCAAAAGCCTCTGCGGTCAAGTGTGTGGGATTTCCAGAGGAAATGAAAGTCAGGACCAGCAAGAATATCAGACCAGCTAGCCAGAGCCCACCCCCATGGCTAGTCTTGCCCTGCAGCCAAGAACAAGCTTACTTCCTCTGAGTCAGCTCATAAACCCTCCTTGGATCACAACCCTGGCCTGCATGTCAGTGCCACTGCCATGGTGGGTCTCCTGAGAGTCTAGGAGGCCTTAGAAAGATTCCGAGGCCTGGCCATGCATGGATTTTGCTCTCAAAAAATGTCTCTCGGCCAGGCGCAGTGGCTCACACCTGTAATCCCAGCACTTTGGGAGGCCAAGGCAGGCAGATCACAAGGCCAGGAGATCGAGACCAGCCTGGCCAACATGGTGAAACCGCATCTCTACTAAAAATACAAAAATTAGCCGGGTATGGTGCTGGCATGTGCCTGTAGTCCTAGCTACTTGGGTGGTTGAGGCAGGAGAATCGCTTGAACCCGGAAGGCGGAGGTTACAGTGAGCCAAGATCGTGCCACTGCACTCCAGCCTGGCAACAGAGTGAGACTCCATCTCAAAACAAACAAACGAATAAAAAAATGTCTCTCTCCTGTCTTTCAAATGAGCAGCTGCCCTAGAACCCACAGGAATGGATGGAAGGTTAGAAAAAGGCAGAAAAGACACCCGCAGGACACTTTGGAAGCCAGTGCCATCTCTCTGTTCTCTAACAGTGCTAAGAAAGGATGGGCCCGTGGGTAATCGTTCTGATCAAAAGCCAAGGCAGCAGCTGGGCTGTGCCTCCAAACTGTTCTGGAGGAAGAAAATATGCAAAGAAAGATGTTATTCAGGGCTGCAAGCAGCCTCCCTCTCCTGCTCAATCTCCCTCTTTCTCTCTGAAATTCTTCCCACCCACGGGTGCCAGCTTTTTCTGTCCCATGATGTCGGGGGTTGGGACGGGGGATGGGAGAACTGACTGCCTGACTCCACCTGACCAGCTGTCTGCAATCTGTAGGTCGTGGAGCACAGGAGATCCAGACTGTTCCCCAGACACCAACTGCCAGCCTTTAAGTGTCCTCCATTTGCTACCACCCAGGGGACCAAGGGTTTTTCTCTCCCACGAACCATATAATTGGACTCACAGCCTTTTTCTTTTAGGAGAGCTTATTGAGGGGTTGATAGGAAGGGCATTGACAAGATAGGGGGGCTACCAGCTTCCCCAGGGGAAGTGACTTCTAGGCCAAGACTTTACAGCATGAATTTGTGTTTATCTGACTTGGACAGTTGGTTAGGATTAAAAAGGAGAAGCCATTTTTCAGCATGTGGATGGCCACCTCCCCAGAAGAGTTTCTCTTCTGGCAATAAAATAGGCACCAAGGGGCTTGGTGCAGTGGCTCACGCCTGTAATCCCAGCACTTTGGGAGGCTGAGGCAGGTGGATCACCTGAGGTCAGGAGTTCAAGACCAGCCTGGCCAATATGGTGAAACCTTGTCTCCACTAAAAATACAAAAAATTGGCCAGGCACAGTGGCTCACGCCTGTAATCCCAGCCCTTTGGGAGGCCAAGGCGGGTGGTTCACGAGGTCAGGAGATCGAGACCATCCTGGCTAACACGGTGAAGCCCCGTCTCTCTTAAAAATACAAAAAATTAGCTGGGCATGGTGGCGGGCGCCTATAGTCCCAGCTACTTGGGAGGCTGAGGCAGGAGAATTGCTTGAATCCGGGAGATGGAGGTTGCAGTGAGCCAAGATCGCGCCACTGCACTCCAGCCTGGGCGACGAGTGAGACTTCGTCTCCAAAGAAAAAGGAACCAAGGTCATACCAATGTTCAAAGTTCAGATAAGGCTGAGTGTGGTGCTTATGCCTATACTCCCAGCTGCTTGGGAGGCTGAGGTAAAGGGATCCCTTGAGCCCAGGAGGCTGAGTCTACAGTGAGCTGCGATCATGCCACTGCCCTCCAGCTTGGGAAACAGAATGAGACCCAGTCTCAACAACAACAACAAAAATTTAGATAAGATATTTTGACTGAAAATCTATCATGAACCCCCAAAATTCTGTCCAGGTCAATGTAGTCTAGTGAGAAGAGTGTTTTGCTTTATTAAATTTGTTTTTCTAAAGAGTTGGACCTGTGTTCATTTGCCTCTTTCTCCAATGCCTTAGAAATTAATGGTGTAGATCGATGAGGTACAACTTAGAGTCTAGAAATAAACCTATATACGTAAGGTCAATTAACTTTCAAAAAGGGTGCCACAGGCCAGGCACGGTGACTCACGCCTGTCATCCCAGCACTTTGGGAGGTTGAGGCGGGTGGATCACCTGAGATCAGGAGTTTGAGACCAGCCTGACCAACATGGTGAAAGCCCGTCTCTACTAAAAATACAAAAATTACTCGGTGTGGTGGCAGGTGCCTGTAATTCCAGCTACTTGGGAGGCTGAGCAGGAGAATCGTTTGAACCCAAGAAGTAGAGGCTGCAGTGAACTGAGATTGCGCCACTGTACCCCAGCCTGGGTAACAGAGTGAGACTTCATCTAAAAAAAAAAAAGTTAGAGGGGCCACAGTCATTCAATAAATGGAGCTGGAACAGGCTGGAACAACTGGATATCCATGTTCAAAAGAAAGAAGTTGGACCCTTACCTCAAACTATGTACAAAATTTACTCAAAATGGATCAAATATCTAAATGTAAGAGCTAAAAACTACCAAACTCATAGAAGAAAACATAGGACTAAGTCTTCATGACCTTAGATTTGTCTATGGATTGTTAGATATGACACCAAAAGCACAAGCAACTAACAAAAGAAAAAATGGACTTCATTGGTATCTAAAACTTTTGTGCATCAAAGACCACTATCATGAAAGTGAAGCAATAACCCAAAAATGGGAAAAAATATTTGCAAATCATATATCTGATAAGGGTCTAGGATCC
The DNA here is from genome assembly GCF_009828535.3 of Hylobates moloch. Classification (NCBI taxonomy): domain Eukaryota; kingdom Metazoa; phylum Chordata; class Mammalia; order Primates; family Hylobatidae; genus Hylobates; species Hylobates moloch. Next base: position 80,874,865 of record NW_026652280.1, read on the forward strand.
AGAATACAATAAAGAACTGTTAGAACTCAGCAATTAAAAAAACAAACAAACAAATGAGCAAAGGACTTGATTGTACATTTCTCCACAAAAGATCTGCAAATGGTCAATAAACATAGTCCTCAACATCATCAGTCATTAAGGAAATGCAAATAAAAACCACAATGAGGGCTGGATGTGGCGCCTCATGCCTGTAATCCCAGCACGTTGGGAGGCCAAGGCGGGCAGGTCACAAGGTCAAAAGATCGAGACCATTCTGGCCAACATGGTGAAACCCCATCTCTACTAAAACTACAAAAATTAGCTGAGCACTGTGGCATGCACCTGTAGTCCCAGCTACTCGGGAGGCTGAGGCAGGAGAATCACTTGAATCTGGGAGGCAGAGATTGCAGTGAGCCGAGATCGCGCCACTCCAGCCTGACGACAGAGCAAGACCTCGTCTTAAAAAAAAAAAAGCACGATGAGATACCACTCCCCACCCACTAGGATGGCTATAACTAAAAACACTGAAAATAACAAGTGTTGGTGAGGATGTGGAGAAATTGGAAACTTCATACATTGCTGCTAAAATGGTACAGCTATTGTAGAAAACTTTTTGGCAGTCTTCAAACACTTAACCATGGAATTACCCTATGACCCAGCAATTTCACTCTTAGGTATATACCCAAAAGAAGTGAAAACAGAAACTGGTACTTGAATGTTCATAGTAGCATTATGTGTAATAGCCAAAGGTTTGAAACAACTCAAATGCCCATCAACTGGTGATTGGGTAAACAAAATATGCTATATTTATTCATTTCATAGAATTTTCTTCAGCCATAAAATAATGAAGTATTAATAGATGCTACCACATGGATGAATCTTGGAAACTATGCAAGATGCCAGATACAACAGCCCACATATCTTACAATTCCATTTATATGAAATGTCCAGGCCAGGCACGGTGGCTCACACCTGTAATCCGAGTGCTTTGGGAGGCCGAAGCAGGCGGATCAGGAGGTCAGGAGATCGAGACCATCCTGGCTAACATGGTGAAACCCCGTCTCTAGTAAAAATACAAAAAAATTAGCCGGGCGTGGTGGCGGGCACCTGTAGTCCCAGCTACTTGGGAGGCTGAGGCAGGAGAATGACATGAACCCAGGAGGCGGAGCTTGCAGTGAGCCGAGATTGCACCACTGCAGTGCGAGACTCTTGTCTCAAAAAAAAAAGAAAAAAAAAGAAATGTCCAGAATAGACAAATCCATAGAGACAGAGAGTGGTGGTTGCTAGGGAACTGGAGAGACGGGACAATGGCAGTCACTGCTTAATGGGTATGGAGTTTCCATTTGGGGAGATAAAAATATTCTGGAATGAGATGGTGGTGATGGTTCTACAACATTTTGAATGTATACATTTTACACTTCAAAATGAAGGAAATTTTTTTTTTTTTTTTTTGAGAGGGATCTCCTGTCACCCAGGCTGATCATGGTGGACTTCCACTGCAACCCCCCGGTTCACCTCTCTGCCTCACCTCCAATAATGGACCCCAGCCACCACCCTGGTAATTTTTTGTATTTTACTAGAAGGGGGTTTCACTTGTTACCAGGATGGTCTCTCTGATTTGCCCCCTCACCTCAAAAATCTGGATTACAGGCTGACCACTGCCCTGGCCAAAATGGTAAATTTTATGGGATGTGAATTTTGCCTCAATATAAAAAAAATTTCTTGTAATCTCCGCACTTTGGGAGGCCAAAGCAAGAGGACTGTGTAAGTCCAGGAATTTGAGACCAGCCTGGGCAACATAGCTAGACATCGCCTCTATAAATAATAAAACATTAGCTGGGTGTGGTGGTGCATGCCTGAAGTCCCAGCTACTCAGGAACCTGAGGTGGGAGGATTGCTTGAGCTCAGGAGGCTGAGACTGCAGTGAGCTATAATGGTGCCACTGCCCTCCAGCCTGGGCAACAGAGTGAGACCCCATCTCTAAAAAAATTAAAAACATGGTCGGGCACAGTGGCTCACGCCTACAATCCCAGCCCATTAGGAGGCTGAGGCAGGCAGATCCCTTGAGGTCAGGAGCTCCAGACCAGCCTGCCCAACATGGTGAAACCCCATCTCTACTAAAAATACAAAAATCAGCCAGGCGTGGTGGCAGGCACCTGTAATCCCAGCTACTTGGGAGGCTGAGGCAGGAGAATCACTTGAACCCAGGAGGCAGAGGTTGCAGTGAGCCGAGATCACACCATTGCGCTCCAGCCTGGGCGACAAGAGCAAGCCTCTGTCTCAAAAAATAAAAATAATAATAATAATTAATTTTAAAAAGTAAAAAACAAAAACAAAACAAACAAGAGACAGATTTAAAAAAAAAAAAAAAAGAGCCTCAGATCTAACCCCTGCGCTCGTGGCTTATTTGTGGAGCAGTAGTGGAATGTATTCTCACAGTGGTTAGGACTCTAGCTTGGAGAGAACACCAGTGAGGATCTACTTGTCTTCTGTTGGAGAGAAACTGTCAGGAAGCTAGGGAGCATTAGCCTTGTATTACATTTGTTCCCAAGTCTAGTTGCTCAAAACCAGGACTCCTAGAGCTGGTCAGTTGTGGCAAGTAGTTTTGTTTGGTTAACCCAAAATCAATCCCAAAACCTTTCTTCCTGTCCTCCACTCACTGTAAAGGATGGGATGGCCGGATATGTCCTGGCATTGTCAGGGAGGACTTTAGACTTTATAGCACCTGTTTGGCCAGTGCTGTGAGGAGAGGTCAAGAGACCTCTTGAGACCTTCTTGAAAATAGTCTTTCTTTGCTGATAAGATCAAAGCTGGGAGGTGAAAATTCTTTGCCTGGTATCACTCCCCGCTTCCTGCATCTGAACATGTTATGAGGATGTGATGTATGGGGCTGCTGCAGCCATTATGAAACCATGAGGGGAAACCTAAAAGAACCAGGATGACCATAGCCCAGAGCCCTGTCTTTTCTTCTCCTTTTTTTTTTTTTGAGATGGAGTTTCACTGTGTCACCTAGGCTGCAGTGCAGTGGTACCATCTCAGCTCACTGCAACCGCCACCTCCCGGGTTCAGGCGATTCTCCTGCCTCAGCCTTCCGAGTAGCTGGGATTACAGGCACCCGCCATCATACCCAGCTAATTTTTGTATTTTTAGTGGAGACAGGGTTTCACCATGTTGGCCAGGCTGGTCTTGAACTCCTGACTTCAAGTGATCCACCCACCTCAGCCTCCCAAAGTGCTGGGTTTATAGGCGTGAGCCACCGTGCCCAGTCTTTTTTTTTTTTTTTTTTAAACAGGCTTAATTAACTTTTTCTTGTATAAAAACACTATGTTGTAGCCACAGCTGGAGCCTGAGTCCTCTGCACAGAGACTCTGGTCTGGGTCTTGACAAGATGGCGAGTGAATTCCTGGTAGAGAGACGGTGAATACAGTATTCTTTTAGAGTTTGGGTCAGGTAGCTGTAGGTCTTGGAGATGACATCAAAGCTGGCCTTGGCAAAGTTGCCCAGGGTGGGAGTGCAGCCCCTGGCTGAGGTGTAGCAGTCATCGATACCAGCTATCATCAGCACCTTCCTGGGCACTGGGCACCACGGCCGAGATGATGCCAGTGCCCTTGGGCACAGGGTTAAGGTACACTAGCACAGAGCCATGGTGGCCTGTCACCTCGCAAGGGACACTATGGGGCTTGCCGATATAGTTCCCCCAGTAACCTCTGTGTCCAGGGACCATGGAGAGCTTGGCCAGGATGATGGCCCCTTAGGTGGTAGTGGCCACCTCTTGAAGCACTTAACACCCAGAATGAGGTGGCCATTGTAGTCCCAGTGGCAACAAATGGCTTGAACCTGGTGTACTGGCCAGCGCAGGTCGGCTTCTGCACCGGCATGATCTTCAAAACCTCATCCTTGAGAGAAGCCCCCAGGAAAAAGTCAATGATATCAGACTCCTTGAGGGGCAGGGAGAAGAGATAGACCTCCTCCAGGGACTTGATCTTCATGTCCTTGACCAGATGGCCCAGCTTGGTGACGGGCATCCACTCCTTATCCTCAGCCTTGCCTCTGAGAGCTCCATAGCCTTGGAGCTCTTACGCCCTGGCCCCAACCCTGGCCATGACCCCAGCCCCAGATGCCAGTACTGAAGCCTCTGCAGAAGCTGCCACTGTTCCTCATCCCAGGGCCTCTGGGCCTCCCACTGCACTGTGTCATGTGCCATTTGGTGTTTTCTCAGAGAAGAAGCTCTGTCATCTTCTTACATGAGCAAAGTAAACATTTATGTCTTTCCCACATTGTTGGTCACGTTTTCTATTACTTGCAGCTGAATGCATTCCTGTGCCATCAATCATGTCCACTTTAGAGATAAACAGAGCCTCGAAAAAGGGGAGATCTTCCTTTGGAGCCAGGTTCTTGTTTCTTGGAACTGGAGATTCAGGTGGTGGAGGAGAAAAGTCCCTCTGCCTGGGGGTTGAGGTGGGGATGAGGAGTGGAGTTTCCGGCAGAGAAGTCTTGGGGTAAGGCCAATACTCGCTCTTCCATGACAGAGCCTGAGGATCTTCCCTGGCCCCAGGTCCCAGGCCTTGGCTGCATGAGGAGTCACAAGATGCCTCTCCTGAACCGAGTACCAGGGAGCTCTCCCTGACACTGATGGGCACTGGTGGGCAGGAGAGAAGACGGCAGTAGCCATGGATGGTAACTCAGATCACAGACCCGGCTCCAGTTCCTGCTCTGCCACGAACTGCCTGTGTGTCCCAGTGCCCCAATCAACTCCCTTAGGGCAAGGACTCTGAGCCCTCATCCGTGAATAGGTGCTCTGTGTTCACAGGGAGCCTCCTGCCCCAGCTCCCCTGGCCTCTGAGCTTCTTCTCAGAAACGTGAGTAATCCTGGCAGGTGAGGGACCCATGGGGAGCAACAGAGGGCTTTGTGTCACAGCCAGGAGTCAGCAAGTGCCCAGTCTGCAAGCATCCAATCTAACAGGAGAGTCCTCCAGGCATTTGGCTTCCTGAGGGCTAGGACCAGTGGAGGTGGGGATGTGGGGGGTAAGATTCTGCTGTGAGCAACGCAGAGTAAGGAAATGATCCAAGTTCCAAGGACCGTGGCTTTGCTGCCAGCTGACCCCTTCCTCCCCACCTGCCAAATACTCCCCCCAGTCCCCCATCACCCCATTGCTTCCTGCTTTCCGCTGATGGGGCAGTCAGCATGGAGGCCAGGTTCGGCACCACAGGAGAGATTCTGGAGCCCTGGGAGTCCTGCACGCTGGAAAGGCTTTTCTCAGGATTCTTCCCTGGCTCCCTGGGAGGCGGAGCTGCAGGGAAATGCCCAGTGCGCACCCCACCTGCCAGCTTTCCTGGAACCTTCTGTAGAGTGAGCCAAGAAAGAATCTGCCCACAGGGCCCTGGGGCTATAAATTCTCTCTTTTCTTGCTCCTGGAGATGAACCAGAAAGAAAGCTCCTGCCTCTTCCCTGGGTGGATGCCTTCAATGACAATAACAAGGCCCAGTGTGGTGGCCCATGCCTGTAATCCCATCACTTTGGGAGGCTGAGGCAAGCGGATCACTTGAGCACAGGAGTTTGAGACTAGCCTGGCTCTACAAAAAAATACAAAGAAAATTAGCCAGGCGTGGTGGCACGCGCTTGTGGTCCCAGCTACTCAGGAGGCTGAGGAGTTCGAACCAGAGCAACTCCATATTGAATAGGGGCTGGGTAAAATAAGGCTGAGACCCACTGGGCTGCATTCCCAGGAAGTTAGCCATTCTAAATCACAGGATGAGATAGGACATCGGCACAAGATACAGGTCACACAGACCTTGCTGATAAAACAGGTTGTGGTAAAGAAGCCAGCCAAATCCCAACATAACCAAGATGGCAACAAAGTGACCTCTGGTCATCCTCGCAGCTCATTATACGCTAATTATAATCATTAGCATGCTAAAAGACATCCCACCAGCGCCATGACAGTTTACAAATGCCATGGCAACATCAGGAAGTTATACTATATCTATACTGTCTTAAAGTATACCCTATACTGTCTTAAAAGGGGAAGAACCCTCAGTGCTGGAAATTGTCCACCTCTTTCCCGGAAAACTCATGAATAATCCACCCCTTGTTTAACATATAATCAAGAAGTAATAGGCCAGGTGTGGTGGCTCAGGGCCGTAATCCCTGCACTTTGGGAGGCCGAGGCAAGCAGATCACGAGGTCAGGAGATCAATACCATCCTGGCTAACATGATAAAACCCCACCTCTACTAAAAATAGAAAAATGAGCCGGGCGTGGTGGCACGTGTCTGTAGTCCCAGCTACTCAGGAGGCTGAGGCAGGAGGCTTGTTTGAACCTGGGAAGCGGAGGTTATAGTGAGCTGAGATCGCGCCATTGCACCCCAGCCTGGGTGACAGAGTGAGACTCCGTCTCAAAAAAGATAAGTAACTATAAGTATTATCAGTCGAGCAGCCCAAGCTGCTGCTCTGTCTATACAGTAGCCATTCTTTTATTCCTTTACTTTCTTAATAAACTTGCTTTCAATATACTCTATGGACTGGCACGGTCCAAGAACCCTTCCTAGGGGTCCGGATTGGGACCTCTTTCCAGTTACACAAACATGTTTTTTCCACTCTACAGCATTTAAAACCAAAGATATTGCTTCCAGTAGTTACTCTCACAATCCATTTTAGTGAAGTTCCTCAGGGAGCTGATGATACAAATCTACAAGAGTGCAGGTTTGTAGATTTGATGATCTACATAATGGAACAGAGCTTCACACTGTGCTCTCTGGTGTTAGTAGTTGGTTTTGCCTTCCCTGACATTGGCTACTTTCTTGATAACCACAGGTCTCAGAGATATATCTGTTGCCCTGGCATAATTTTTCAGTGAACTCCAAAGGGAGAAGGTCTGTGAGGCATGTCTGGCCTTCCTTCCTGTCTTGGTCAGGAATTCAGGTTTTCAGGTTTCTCTGGGGTCACCTGGGCCAAGAGGGTCTATTCAGTTGGTTGGGGTCTTAAGATTTTATTTTTGGTTTATAAATCTAACAAGCAGGGCTGGGCGTGGTGGCTCACACCTGTAATCCCCGCACTTTGGGAGGCTGAGGAGGGTGGATCACCTGAGGTCAGGAGTTCAAGACCAGCCTGACCAACATGGAGAAACCCCGTCTCTACTAAAAATACAAAATTAGGCAGGCGTGGTGGCGCATGCCTGTAATGCCAGCTACTGGGGTGGCTGAGGCAGGAGAATCGCTTGAACCCGGGAGGCGGAAGTTGCAGTGAGCCAAGATGGCGCCATTGCACTCCAGCCTGGGCTACAAGAGTGAAACTCCATCTCGAAACAAACAAACAAAAACCCTAATAACCACACTAAACATATAATCCCTTGGTTACTGCCATCTGTGATAGCTAAAATGAAAGTGAAAGGAAGTGCTGGACCCTGAGGCTGGACCATGCTCAGATGTGGGTCTGCCTGAATTCAGGTCACTAGTCTCAAAATGACTGCTGGCTGCCCTTCCTTATCACTATGCGATCGACGGCTCTCAGTTAACAATGACTCTAAGCCACTGGCATTTTCAGGGCATCTCTGTAGTCACATGGTGGTCTACAAGCATATAAAAGGTGAACCACACCACTCCACATAAAAGCAACGGACCAGCCGCGCACAGTGGCTCATGTCTGAAATTCCAGCACTTTGAGAGGCCAAGGTGGGATGATCCCTTGAGCCTGGGAGCTCGAGACCAGCCTGGGGAACATACTGAGGTCCCATCTCTACAAAAAATTTAAAAAATTAGCACCTGTGGTGCAAGCGGTGGATCACTTGAGCCCCAGGAGAGCAAGGCTGCAGTGAGCTATGATGGCGCCATTGCATTCCAGCCTGAGCAACAGAGTGAAACCCTGTCTCAAAAAAAAAAAAAAAAGAAAAGAAAAGAAAAAGAAAGAAAGTGATCGACCACCCTGAGATTTCCCAGATGAATGATTCATTCCCTTCACCCATTTCTTGATCTCTCAGCTCCTGGGCCAGCTGGCTTGCCACATGCTCTGTAGGCGGCAGGCCTTTGCAAACCTATCCCCAGAGTCTAAGGAAGCTGAAAGGCCAAAGAAAGAGGCTGACCAATCTAGTTTCTTCGAAAGAAACGTTTAATAGGAACTTAGAAGCCACGTCTGAGTCTCGGACAGCAGCGAGACAAGATGGTGGACTGCCGCCATTATTCCTTTGCTTTTTTTCTTTTTTTGAGACAGGCTCTCACTCTGTTATGCAGGCTGGAATGCAGTGGTGCCATCATTGTTGTTCACTGCAGCCTCAATCTCCTGGGCTCAAGTGATCCTCCCTCCTCAGCCTCCTAAGTGGTTGGGACTACAGGCATGCATTACGACACTCAGCTAATTATTTTATTTTTTGAAGAAATGGGGTCTCACTTTGTTGCAGCCCCTGGTCTCGAACTCCTGGGCTCAAGTGATCCTCCCACCTCGGCCTCCCAAAGTGCTGGGATTATAGCTAGGATTATAGGTGTGAGCCATATCATGACTGGCTGATATGATTTCTTAAAGCGGGAGCCAGAAGTCCAGGGAGGACATCTCTTTGACCCAGGATGGTAGAGCTGGCCTTCCTGAGTCCTGGATCCCCACTCCTATGCTTGTACTAAGTCCAGTCAGCTCTCTCTAACTTCAGCAGGAAGCAAAGATGCAAAAGGCTCGAGGGACCAAGAGCCCTGCCCTGCATGGTATCAGCACCCTATCATGGCCTCAAACACCTATTTCCTCCAATGTCCTGGGGCCACAGTACAAGGGGCCTGGGGTTTAACTGCCTAGGCTTACTCTTCTGGGACTTGCCAATTAAAAGGCTGATTTTCCAGAAGGTTGACAACCAAGCTCTTGTTACTCTTGTTGCCCAGGCTGGAGTGCAATGGTGATCTCGGCTCTGTGCGATCTCGGCTAACCGCAACCTCCACCTCCCGGGTTCAAGCAGTTCTCCTGCCTTAGCCTCCCAAGTAGCTGGGATTACAGGCATGAGCCACCACGTCCGGCTAGACACCCAAGGGTTCTAATCCCTCACCCTATCCCCTCAAGTTCCTTGTTCTGCTGCCTAGAGGTCACAGTGGCTTCTGACCTCCAAGGCAATTCAACAGCTCTTGGCTGGGCACTTGCTCTGCAATAGTGCTGGGTTCTGGGGGAGACAGGCTATGTCCTTTTGGAGATGCCGTGCCCTACTCTTCTTAGAAGCTTACCGTTTATTAGGCGTGCACCCAGCCAGCCACAGGACAGGCAGCAAGTGACTGTAGCAGGAGGAATCTGAGAAGGCGTGTCTAACTGATTCATTCACTTACAGCCCCAAACGTATTTCCCATCTGCCCACGTTGATTGTAAACCCTGAAAATGTCTTTAAGGAGCAAAGAATCTTCCTAGAGAGACAGAAACACGAATAAAAAATGTACTAGCGGCCGGGCGTGGTGGCTCACATCTGTAATCCCAGCACTTTGGGAGGCTGAGGAAGGTGGATCACCTGAGGTCAGGAGTTCAAGACCAGCCTGGCCAACATGATGAAACCCCGTCTCTACTAAAAATACAAAAATTAGCCAGGCATGGTGGCACCTGCTTGTAATCCCAACTACTCAGGAAGCTGAGGCAGGAGAATCGCTTGAACTTGGGAGGCAGAGGTTGTGAGCTGAGATCTTGCCACTGCACTTCAACCTGGACAGCAAAGTGAGATTCTGTCTCAAAAACAAAAAAAAGTACTAGCCATGTCAGGAGTGTTGGTAAGCAGGAGCTTCCTGGAGGGGGAGGGACATGGGACCAGAAAGGAAGGAGAAGTGATATTGCATAGACCTAGCTCCAGCTCCAATATGGCCTTGGGATTCAAGGTCAGAGAAAAGAGAAGGGGGAAGAAAGGGCAGGTGACACAATGTTATTCAAACCTGAGAAAGAGGTAAGAGAGGAGAAGAGATGAAAGCTAGAGACAAAAGGGAAGTGTGAGGGGAAACATGAGGGTAATGAACAGTCACCAGGATGAGGTCAAAAGAAGATGATCAAGCAGAAAGAAAAGCATCTGAAAATAATAGGGCCGGTGGCCAAGAACAAAGGCCCCAAAGCCAGCACAGCCTCCCGGGAAGCAGTCATGCTTTCAGCCCCCAGGACTGGGTTACCCAAAGGGGACTGAGAACGCCTGCCAAACACAGTGACAAGCACCCTGCCGTCTGGCTGGGCCAAGAAATAGGGCTCTATGGCTATCCAAATAGTCACTTAATGAAGACTTTTGACTTAATGAATTAGTGGGCTTTCTTAACCAAGTGACATGTTCAGGGACTTTGACTCCAGCAGGGATGTGAGGTCACCAGGCCACTGAGACCACTGCAAGTGTTCACCAAGGCAATTCTGGACTTTGGAGTGTCCTGGTTAAAAATAAAACAGTCAGAGCCTACTTTAGTTATCTGTATTTCACTGTTTCTTTTTTTCTTCTTTCTGAGACAGAGTCTCACCCTGTCACCCAGGCTGGAGTGCAGTGGTGCAATCTTAGCTCACTGCAACCTCTGCCTCCTGGATTCAAGTGAGACTCCTGCCTCAGCCTCCCAAGTAGCTGGGATTATGGGCGCATGCCACCACGCCTGGCCAATTTTTGCATTTTTAGTAGAGACAGGGTTTTGCCATGTTGGCCAGGCTGGTCTTGAACTCCTGACCTCAAGTCATCCACTTGCCTCGGTCTCCCAAAGTGCTGGGATTACAGACGTGAGCCACTGCGCCTGTATTTCACAGTTTCTGAAAGCCGTATTTTATCTGGGCCAGAGTGACAAGGGACAGTAGGACACCCTGGTTAAAGTGCAGGCTCTGTGCTTGGGCAGCCTGGGTTTATATCCCTACTCTGTTACTTACTAATGGTGAGAACCTTAGCCTCTATATTATACTCCACAAAATGAGTACAATAATACTACCCACCTCATAGAGTTGTGGGTATTAAATGAGTGAAATACATGCTAAGTGCTTAGAATAGTGCCTGGCACATAGAAAGTGCTCTCTCCATGTTAGTAATTGTGACTTATTAGAATTCATAAGCACAGCCAGACGCGGTGGCTCACACCTGTAATCCCAGCACTTTGGGAGGCCGAGGTAGGAGGATTACCTGAAGTTGGGAGTTCAAGATCAGCCTGGTCAACATGGTGAAACCCCATTTCTACAAAAAGTACAATAATTAGCTAGGCATGGTGGTGGGTGCCTGTAATCCCAGCTACTCGGGAGGCCGAGGCAGGAGAATCACTTGAACTCGGGAGGCAGAAGTTGCACTGATCTGAGATCATGCCATTGCACTCCAGCCTGGGCAACAAGAGCAAAACACCATCTCAAAAAAAAAAAAAAAAAAAATTCCTAAGCACAAGAGATTAGGACAGGAAGTACAGGGAGGCCCTAAGTTGAGGAAGAAGATGTTATTTTGAGGAGGCTGCATAGTGGAGTGGTCAGAGATGGGAAGGGACTTCCCACAGAAGCTGAGGCTTTGGGCGTGGTCATTCCTGCGGTTCTCTGACATTTCTCATTGAACTGAGTCCAAGAGACAGACTCAAGAGCCTCATCCATTGACTAAGTAATTAATAATGCCTGCTCTGGTGAATCTATATGTGTGCCCTGGGCTTTACAGCTGCCCTCTCTTCCTGAAGACCTATAATACGGCCCAGCTATTCACATTTGAAGAAACAAAATCAGATTTGAGGTCTGCCACTTGCTCACATTTTGACTCTCTTTGCTGTGAGTTTCTGCCTGTGCTGCAGAGAGCTGTTATGAAGGCTCAGTGGGTAAATCAAGCAAAGACAAACAACACTGGATCCCGGATAAACACAACTTACAGGCAGGATTCCAATAAACTGAAGCCCAACCTGGGAAATATAAATGATGATGTTAATGAGACTCTGTAAGATAATTCCCTTATGGGTTAGAGGTGAGGAAGGACTCCTCAGAAAACATCACGAGTTCAATCATGAGACATAAAATGGATTAATTTGATCCCCCCTAACTAAAGGATTTCTGTAAAACAAATCACACAATGGTCAAAAGTAATGAACAGATGAGAGACTGGGAGAAACTATTGCAATATCTGCAGCCAAAAGGGGACTAATATCTAGAATATACAAGGAAACTCCTACACATGAGAAAGACAGAACCCAGTGGGAAAATGGGCAATGAGTATGAATAGGCAATTTGCAGATTAAGAAACCTAAAGGTGTAATCCCAGCACTTTGGGAGGCTGAGGCGGGCGGATCACGAGGTCAGGAGATCGAGACCATCCTGGCCAAAATGGTGAAACCCCATCTCTACTAAAAATACAAAGAAATTAGCCAGGCATGGTGACGGGCACCTGTAGTCCCAGCTACTTGGGAGGCTGAGGCAGGAGAATAGGCGTGAACCCAGGAGATGGAGCTTGCAGTGAGCTGAGATCGCGCCACTGCACTCCAGTCTGGGTGACAGAGCAAGACTCCATCTCAAAAAAAAAAAAAAGAAACCTAAAGGGCTACATAAATATGTGAAAGATGTTCCCTGGTCATAAAGTAATTGCAAATTAAACCAACAATGAGATATTGTTTTCCACCTATTTGGCAAAAATGATAAAGCTAGAGAATGCCAAGTAGGGCAGGGGTGGTGGGTATAAGTGCCCTACTGTATTGATGGTCATGGGTAGGTGGTGTGGACATTCTGCAGAGTGAGCTGCCCTACTTGCCAGACTGTCTATATGTCTACCACACAACCAAGAATCCACTTCTGGGAACATATATATATATATATATATATATGTATGTATATACATATGCATACACACACACACACGTGCACACACACACACACACACACGTCGCATAGGGGCCTAAAGACACATGATAAAGATGCTCTTTATCACAGAGACTAGCTTGTGAAGGTAGGTGTGATATTGTGACATAATAAAAATTTGGTCTCTGCCCCCAGTTCCTGGAACAGAACATCCCAAACCCTTAAAATTTCCTGGGTGATAGAAGTTTCTATTGTTCTAATGAAGTGACTCTTGCTGGGCTTCCTGGTCACCAGAAAGACCAAGCCATGGTTAGAAGCTTGGAACTTTCAGCTGCACTGTCCCCCACCCCACCAAACTCTGGGGTGGGGAGAGGAGCTGAGAGTTGAGCTAATCACCAATGGCCCATGATTTAATCAACCATGCCTAAGCAATGAGGCCTCTGTAAAAATCCAAAAGGACTGGGTTTGGAGACCCTCAGAGTTTTTGAACGTGTGGAGGTGCTGGAGGGTGATATGCCCAAAAAGGGCATGAAGTTCCATGTCCCTTCCTCTATATGTCATCCTGCATACCTCTTCATCTGGCTGTTCATCTGTATCCTTTGCAATATACTTTATAATAAACCAGGAAAGTGTTTCCCTGAGTTCTGTGAGCCATTCTAGCAAATGGTCGAACTGAAGGAGGGGGTTGTGGGAAGCCTGGATTTATAGGCGGTTGGTCAGAAGTAGGAACGGTCCACAGTTGCAACTGGACTTTGAAGTGGGGGCGGTCTTGTGAGACTGAGCTAACCTGTGGAATCTGAGGCTAACTCCACGTAACTAGTGTCAGAATTGAACTGAACGATAGGTTACGCAGCTGGTGTCGGAAATTGGTTGGGTGGGAAAAGCCCACTGATTTTGGTGAGGGGAGGTGTGATGAGTGTTGAGAGTATACCAGGAGAAGACACTTTGGTTTTCCTGTTCCACAGCAGGGAACTAAGGGCAATCCAGCGAGTTCTTCACTGGGGGAAATTGACAGGTAAAAGGCGGTGGCTGTACTGTGTGGAGCACCACACAGCTGTGAGAAGGGGTTGTAGATGCACACACAGCAACACAGGTGGACCTTACAAACCTAGCGCAGAAGAAGAAAGTCTATCTATTCTAATTTGCATAGACATACCTGACATAAATATATATTTGAATACATGTATACACAATAACCCGAACAACAGATGCTGGCAAGGATGCAGAGAAACAGGAACGCTTTTACGCTGTTGGTGGGAATGTAAATTAGTTCAACCATTGTGGAAGACAGTGTGGTGATTCCTCAGAGATCTAGAAGCAGAAATACCATTTGACCCAGCAATCCCATTACTGAGTATATACCCAAAGGAATAGTGATCATCCTGTTCTAAAGGTACATCCTCACATATGTTCATTGCAGCACTATTCATAATAGCAAAGACATGGAATCAACCTAAATGCTCATCCATGATAGACTAGATAAAGAAAATGTGGTATATATACACCATGGAATACTATGCAGCCATAGAAAGGAATGAGATCATGTCGTTTGCAGGGACATAAATGGAGCTGGAAGCCATTATCCTCAGCAAACTAATGCAGGAACAGAAAACCAAACACTGATTGTTCTCACTTATAAGTGGGAGCTGAGTGATGAGAACCCATGGACACATGAGGGGAACAACACACACTGGGGTCTATGGGAGGGTTAGAGGGAGAAGGAGAATATCAGGAAGAATAGCTAATAGATGCTGGGCTTAATACCTAGGGGATGGGTTCATCTGTGCAGCAAACCACCATGGCACACGTTTACCTATGGAACAAACCTGCACATCCTGCACATGTATCCCGGAACTTAAAGGTTGAGAAAAAAAAAAAAGTGATCTTAGTAAGTGCAAAAGACTGGAATGAGATCTTCCAATCAGGTCTGACTCAACCTCTAATTCTTGCGGTGAAAATGTATATGATATATTAAAAAATCAAATAAAAATGGCTTTTAGAATCATATAAAAAAGAAAATAACCTGAAATTCCAAGAAAAACAGACAAAGATGAACATTAAAAGCATTAGGATGGTTGTTTGTAGGGGAGAAGGCAATAGGAATTGTGATAAAAGAAAATAGCTTAAATAGCTTTTTTTTCAGACAGAGTCTCACTCTGTCACGAAGCCTGGAGTGCAGTGGTGTGATCTCGGTTCACTGCAACCTCTGCCTCCTGGGTTCAAGTGATTCTCTTGTCTCAGCCTCCTGAGTAGCTGGGATTATGGGCATGTGTCACCATGCCCGGCTAATTTCTGTATTTTTATTATTTTTATTTTTTTTTGAGATGGAGTTTCACTCGTCACCCAGGCTGGAGTGCAATGGCGCACTCTCGGCTCACGCAACAACTGCCTTTCAGGTTCAAGCGATTCTCCTGCCTCAGCCTTCCCAGTAGCTGGGATTACAGGTGCCCACCATCACACCCAGCTAATTTTTTGTATTTTTAATAGAGACGGGGTATCACCATATTGGCCAGGCTGGTCTTGAACTCCTGACCTCAGGTGATCCACCCACCTTGGCCTCCCAAAGTGCTGGGATTACAGGCATGAGCCACCGCACCTGGCCATAATTTTTGTATTTTTAGTAGAGACAGTGTTTTGCCATGTTGGCCAGTCTGGTCTCGAACTCCTGACATCAGGTGATCCACCCACCTCGGCCTCCCAAAGTGCTGGGATTACAGGAGTGAGCCACCATGTCTGGCCAGAAAATAGCTATTTTTATTTTTATTTTATTTTATTTTTTTATTTATCTTATTTTATTTTATTTTATTATTATACTTCAGGTTTTAGGGTACATGTGCACAACGTGCAGGTTTGTTACATATGTATCCATGTGCCATGTTGATTTCCTGTACCCATTAACTCGTCATTTAGCATTAGGTATATCTCCTAATGCTGTCCCTCCTCCCTCCCCCAACCCCACAACAGTCCCCGGAGTGTGATGTTCCCCTTCCTGTGTCCATGAGTTCTCATTGTTCAATTCCCACCTGTGAGTGAGAACATGCGGTGTTTGGTTTTTTGTCCTTGCGATAGTTTACTGAGAATGATGTTTTCCAGTTTCATCCATGTCCCTACAAAGGACATGAACTCATCATTTTTTATGGCTGCATAGTATTCCATGGTGTATATGTGCCACATTTTCTTAATCCAGTCTATCGTTGTTGGACATTTGGGTTGGTTCCAACTCTTTGCTATTGTGAATAGTGCCGCAATAAACATACGTGTGCATGTGTCTTTATAGCAGCATGATTTATAGTCCTTTGGGTATATACCCAGTAATGGGATGGCTGGGTCAAATGGTATTTCTAGTTCTAGATCCCTGAGGAATCACCACACAGACTTCCACAATGGTTGAACTAGTTTACAGTCCCACCAACAGTGTAAAAGTGTTCCTATTTCTCCACATCCTCTCCAGCACCTGTTGTTTCCTGACTTTTTAATGATGGCCATTCTAACTGGTGTGAGATGGTATCTCACTGTGGTTTTCATTTGCATTTCTCTGATGGCCAATGATGATGAGCATTTCTTCATGTGTTTTTTGGCTGCATAAATGTCTTCTTTTGAGAAGTGTCTGTTCATGTCCTTTGCCCACTTTTTGATGGGGTTGTTTGTTTTTTTCTTGTAAATTTGTTTGAGTTCATTGTAGATTCTGGATATTAGTCCTTTGTCAGATGAGTAGGTTGCAAAAATTTTCTCCCATTCTGTAGGTTGCCTGTTCACTCTGATGGTAGTTTCTTTTGCTGTGCAGAAGCTCTTTAGTTTAATGAGATCCCATTTGTCAATTTTGGCTTTTGTTGCCATTGCTTTTGGTGTTTTAGACATGAAGTCCTTGCCCATGCCTATGTCCTGAATGGTATTGCCTAGGTTTTCTTGTAGGATTTTAATGGTTTTAGGTCTAACATTTAAGTCTTTAATCCATCTTGAATTAATTTTTGTATAAGGTGTAAGGAAGGGATCCAGTTTCAGCTTTCTACATATGGCTAGCCAGTTTTCCCAGCACCATTTATTAAATAGGGAATCCTTTCCCCATTTCTTGTTTTTGTCAGGTTTGTGAAAGATCAGATAGTTGTAGATATGCGGCATCATTTCTGAGGGCTCTGTTCTTTTCCATTGATCTATGTCTCTGTTGTGGTACCAGTACCATGCTGTTTTGGTGACTGTAGCCTTGTAGTATAGTTTGAACTCAGGTAGCGTGATGCCTCCAGCTTTGTTCTTTTGACTTAGGATTGACTTGGCGATGCGGGCTCTTTTTTGGTTCCATATGAACTTTAAAGTAGTTTTTTCCAATTCTGTGAAGAAAGTCATTGGTAGCTTGATGGGGATGGCATTGAATCTATAAATTACCTTGGGCAGTATGGCCACTTTCACGATATTGATTCTTCCAACCCATGAGCATGGAATGTTATTCCATTTGTTTGTATCCTCTTTTATTTCATTGAGCAGTGGTTTGTAGTTCTCCTTGAAGAGGTCCTTCACATCCCTTGTAAGTTGGATTCCTAGGTATTTTATTCTCTTTGAAGCAATTGTGAATGGGAGGAAAATAGCTATTTTTAAAAGGAGTGCAAAGCAAGGGTTTAGCACAGAAACTGGCATATGGTAAGTGCTCCCTAAGTGTCAGCTATTACTAATTAATTAAGAAACAAATAGTCCAAAGACAGTCAGTGTGTTTCCCCAAGCACACATCTTGGTAAGTTCCATGAAGACGCATGGTCTGTACTTGTCTTGCCATGATCATTTTTTCAGGAGCTTAAAGCAGTATTTGGCAGTTGATTTGTCTTGAATGATTGAACAAAAGCTAGTTTGTGACAGAGCCACCCAGCAGAATATTCAGCTCGTCCAACTCTTCTACACAATCGAGAGAAATATTCTTTTCTAATTTCTTTCCTTTTTTAGAAAAAATGAATAGACCTTGGTTCTGTCCCCAAAGGTCTGAATTAGAGGTTAGTTAGGGTTAACCACATTTTGTATTTATATGTCCTTTCCTATGGAGACATCAAAGCCCAGAAATGTCACCTCAATGCCCACACAGCTTTCCCCTCACCTCCAAGAGTGAAAGAGTGAAATTTAGAATCCCAGGCCCTTGCAGGTAAGCCTGACAGTTTCAGTGAGCTCTGGAGTGGGAGGTGCCCACAGGGTTTGTTGGTCCAGAAAGCAGCAGAACTCAGTAGGCTAAGGGAAGTGAGTCAGTGTCTTAATGTACATGGATTTCAAAACAGTAGGGACTGCAGACTTCATGGTGTGAAGAAACACATCTGACAGCTTTGTTACTACATCAGGAAAGCTGCAGTCAGCAGACACGTAGGGGGTGTGGGAGGTTTGTTTTGACCACACCCCTGTCAATAGCTACAAGATAAGCCAAAGCAAGAAGCACAGACACCATGCCTGGCAGAAAAGCGGCCGTTTGCGGAACTATTTTATGTAACACAAAACCACGTTTTCAATCCGTAAGGCAGGGTCTCCACCTCATTGTGTGTGCACAGATCAAGCAATGACGACGGCTCTTGCCTACGGGAAGCAGCAGAATGTCCATGACCTTCCCCAGTGAGATCATCACTTCCATGGTGCCTGGGACTTCCTTACCTCTTTTTAAAGATCTCCCTCTGTGACAGCCCCCACCTTGCTCACAGAGGACTTAGTCTTCTTATTTGAGTCTTTAGAGCCAGCAGTGGCTAGCATGTTAGACTCACCTGGAGAGCTTTTAAAAAATCCCAGTACTTGGCTGTACTCACACTGATTAAATTAGAACCTCTGGGCAAAAAAAAAAAAATTGCTAGACACAATGGCTCACGCCTGTAATCCCAGCACTTTGGGAGGCCGAGGCAGGGGGATCATTTGAGGTCAGGAGTTCGAGACCAGCCTGGGCAACATGGCAAAAACTTGTCTCTACTAAAAATATAAAAATTAGCCGGGTGTGGTGCATGCCTGTAATCCCAGCTACTCAGGAGGCTGAGGCTGGAGAATCTCTTGAGTCCGGGAGGCAGTGGTTGCAGTGAGCCGAGATAGCACCACTGCACTCCAGCCTGGAAGACAGAGCTAGACTCCATCTCAATAATAATAATAAGAAGAAGAAGAAGAACCTCTGAGGGTTGGGCTCAGGCAACAGTATTTTTTAAGCTCCCCAAGGTGGTCCTGACCAGGCCAAGGTTGAGTAGCCTTGCTTTTGTGTCTTGCTGATAGGATGCATTCAGTAGGTTTATTAAACAAAACCTTATTCCTTCAGTGAAGGCCAGTGACAGAGCCCTTGTTCTGGGCATTTTACTGGGCCAAGTTATAAGTAAGAATCATCTGCCAAGGCACAGGCCTATTGGCCCTCACCTCCTGTGTGGTTCCCGAAGCAAAACTGTTACTGGATGGAAGGTCTTGACTGTGAGTTGTCCAGGTTCTCAGCATGTTGAACAAAGAATTGAACAAAATGCACAAAGCAACAAAAGAATGAAACAACGAAAGACAAAGCAACAGGAGAACAGAGTAATGAAAGCACAGATTTATCGAAGCAAAAGTGCTTTCCACAGAGTAGGAGCGGGCTTGAGCAAGTGGCTCAAGAGCCACCCCACCTCTCTCATTTAAGGATTTTTATTAGGCTAAAGGAATTTGGAAACACCGCTAGATGCCCTTTAGAGGCCTCCAATTTGTTACACCCTGTGAAGGATTGGCCTGTGACCAATCAGAGGCTGAAGTAAAAACTTCTGTCTTGCCATCACAGGGGCAAGGTGTGGCCTGTGTGCTGCCTAATCTTGCCTAGAACTGGCTGCACCTGCTGTTCTTTTGCTTCTATCTTAACCCTTGGTTTACCCTCCCTGTTCTTCTGCCTCAGTATGGCTTTGCTGAGGGCACAATCGGGCCCAAGGGCCTTCAGACTCAACAGTATGGGGCCTTGGCATTGCTCCTCCTGGATTTGCCATTCACCTGGTGCTAATCTGAGAGGACCCCAAGAGAACCCACTTCTGTAGTTCCCCATTAGGTGTCCAGCTTCTGGGGACACTGTTTTCCAGTGCAGTAGCTCCAGGGTTAGGATGGCAAGGGCTGGGAGCTGCAGCTGGAATTCCACCAGAACCGGGAGGGTCCCTTTCCTTGGAGCTCTCATTCCTCGTTCTTCAGCTTTCCTTGACTCCAAAACACCATCAAGGCTGACTGTTCCGTATGACAAAGATAGGATTGGATTTAAAGGAGAAAACATAACTTGCTTTTCAGGTAACCGAGAAGGTGCAAGGGGTAGCACAATTGGAGCTGCAAACAAATGCCAGTTACAGGGTAAGTAGCAATTGTCGCATTGTTTGGGCTTTGTTCTCTAGAGAAACCCTTCAGATATTGTAATGACAGGAGCAGCCCAAACTGGGTCTACTCTGTTGATAGCAAAATGTTGAGTTACTTTTTAGGTATAACACAGCCCAAAACTGCAAGTCATGGAGCCTGTGCATGCACAATAGAAAACTTAACCTCTAACAACACCAATACCCAAATCAACAATTCCTCCCCTCTGAACCAAGAAGACCAGAACAAGATCAGACATGACTGGAATCTGAATGAGGCAGGAACACTTTCAGAAGCAAGGGGTCCAGGCAGGGCGTGGTGGCTCACACCTGTAATCCCAGCACTTTGGGAGGCTGAGGCGGGTGGGTCACCCAAGGTCAGGAGTTCGCGACCATCCTGGCCAACATGGTGAAACCCATCTCTACTAAAAATACAAAATTAGCCAGGCGTAGTGGTGCATGCCTGTAGTCCCAGCTACTCGGGAGGCTGAGGTGGGAGAACCACTTGAACCTGGGAGGCAGAGCCGAGATCAACCCCACTGCACTCTAGCCTGGGCAACAGAGCTAGACTCCATCTCAAGAAAAACAACAAACAAACAAACAAAAAACAACCTAGGATCGGCCGGGCACGGTGGCTCATGCCTGTAACCCCAGCACTTTGGGAGGCCGAGGTGGGCAGATCACAAGGTCAGGAGATTGAGACCATCCTGGCGAACATGGTGAAACCCCATCTCTACTAAAAATACAAAAAAAAAAAAAAAAAATAGCCAGGCGCAGTGGCGGGCACCTGTAGTCCCAGCTACTCGGAGAAGCTGAGGCAGGAGAATGGCGTGAACCCGAGAAGCGGAGCTTGCAGTGAGCCGAGATCGTGCCACTGTGCTCCAGCCTGGGCGACAGAGCGAGACTCCGTCACAAAAACAAAAACAAAAAAACAAACAAACAAAAAAACCTAGGATCAATAGAAAGGAAATGTCTGGGTTTCGTTTGTGGAGAAAAAGGTTGTGGAGACCAAAGTTCTTAATTGTGCAGAGGAAGTCTTCAGGTAGCAGGTTTTAGAGAGAATAGATTATAAATGCTTCTTATCAGGCCTGTGTTGATTTTAATGCCGGAGATGTATATGAGGCATGTCGGACCCCCACTTCCCATCATGGCCTGAACCAGTCTCTCAGGTTACATTTTAAGAGCACCCTGGCTGAGAAGGAAGTCCATTCAGATGGCTGGGGGCCTTAGAATTTTATTTTTGGTTTACAGTATACATCTGGCAGCTTGATAACAATACCTGAGACAAGAGATCACAACAGCTAATAGTTAATACTTTTTTTTTTTTTTTTGAGATGGAGTCTTGCTCTGTTGCCCAGGCTGGAATGCAGTGATGCCATCTTGGCTCACTGCAACCTCCACCTCCCGGGTTCAAGCGATTCTCTTGCCTCAGCCTCCTGAGTAGCTGGGACTACAGGCGCCCGCCACCACACCCAGCTAATTTTTGTGTTTTTAGTAGAGACGGGGTTTCACCATGTTGGCCAGGTGGGTCTCGAACTCCTGACCTCAAGTGTTCCACCCACCATGGCCTCCCAAAGTGCTGGGAACACAGGCATGAGCCACCACACCTCGCCCACATAGATTATACTTTTTTTCGAGTCGTGCTAAAATGTACATAACATAAAGTTTACCATTTAACTTTTTTCTTTTTTTTTTTCTGAGACGGCATTTTGCTCTTGTTGCCCAGGCTGGAGTGCAATGGTGTGATCTCGGCTCACTGCAACCTCCACCTCCTGGGTTCAAGTGATTCTCCTGCCTCAGCCTCCCAAGTAGCTAGGATTACAGGCATGTGCCACCACGCCCAGGTAATTTTGTATTTTGAGTAGACACGGGGTTTCTCCATGTTGGTCAGGCTGATCTCAATCTCCCAACCTCAGGTGATCTGCCCACCTCGGCCTCCCAAAGTGCTGGGAGTACAGGCATGAGCTACCACACCCTGCAATCACTATCATTTTTTAGATGAGAAAACTGAGGCACAAAAGTGTTATTTAGCTTGTTTGGGTACCCAGCTAGCAAGAGATAGAGCCAGGACTCCAACCTTTCTAGTGTGTGGGCTCAGAGCCCAGGACTATTAGTGCAGGAAGGGACCAGGGCCACCATGTGTCCAATTTGTTCATTTTACAGATAGGGAAACTGAGGACTTCAAATGTTACATGACTTGTCCCACAGCTATGGTGACCATATTATCCGAACCCCAAAATCAAGATGCATGGTTTGATTTAGAAAAAAAAGACTTCTTGGGGCTGGGCCTGGTGGCTCACTCCTGTAATCCCAGCACTTTGGGAGGCCGAGGCGGGTGGATCACCTGAGGTCAGGAGTTGGAGACCAGACTGACCAACATGGCAAAACTGTGTCTCTACTAAAAATACAAAATTAGCCAGGCCTGGTGGTACATGCTGTGGTCCCAGCTACTTGGGAGGCTGAGGCACGAGAATCACTTGAACCCGGGAGGCAGAGGTTGTGGTGAGCCTAGATCGCGCCATTGCACTCCAGCCTGGGCAACAAGAGTGAAACTTCGTCTCAAAAACAAACAAACAAAACAAAACAAAAAAAACTTTTCGGTTATAAAAAAAAAAAAAAGAGTCAAATTGGGAGATGTAGTTTGAATGGGCCCCCAAGTAACAGTGATGCTGTATCATCTTGATGGTTATATAATGGGGTTCCATAATGGTTATATAATGAGGTGAATAATGGTTATATAATGGGGTCACCGAGACAAACTGTGCTATTGTCATATAACAAGAAATATATATTTGGTGTTCCTCCCAGTTCCTGGCACAGAGCTTCTAAAACCTTTAGAATTTCCTGAGTGACGAGGGGAGAGGAGTAGCTTTTGTTATTCATAATGAGCTCCTTTTCACCATACTTGAGTTCATGCTAATGAGGTGACTCTTGGAGAATGGGACTGGTAACCAGAAGAACCAGTCAAGTGGCCAGCACGATGGCTCATGTATGTAGTAGTCCCAGCAGCATTTTTAGAGCCTGAGGCAGGCGGATCACTTGAGCTCTGGAGCTCGAGACCAGCCTGGGCAACATAGTAAAACCCTGTTCCTAGAAAAAATACAAAAAGTTAGCAGGACATGGTGGCGTGTACCTGTAGTCCCAGCTACTTGGGAGGCCAAGGTGGGAGGATAGCTTGAGCCCCAGGAGGTTGAGGCTGCAGTGAGCAGTGATCACAGCACTGCACTCCATACTGGGTGACAGAGCAAGACCCTGTCTCAACAAACAAACAAACAATACAGCCAATTGTTGGGTGCAGTGGGTCATGCCTGTTATTCCAGCACTCTGGGAGGCTGAGGTGGGCAGATCACTTGAGGTCAGGAGTTCACCACCGCATGCGGCCTTGGGGAGCAGACTTTTTTTTTTTTTTTGAGATGGAGTTTTGCTCTTGTTGCGCAGGCTGGAGTGCAAAGGCATGATCTCGGCTCACCGCAACCTCCGCCTCCCAGGTTCAAGCGATTCTCCTGCCTCAGCTTCCCGAGCAGCTAGGATTACAGGCGTGCACCACCATGCCCAGTTAATTTTGTATTTTTAGTAGAGATGGGTGTTTCTCCTGGTTGGTCAGGCTGGTCTTGAACTCCAAACCTCAGGTGATCTGCCCGCCTCGGCCTCCCAAAGTGCTGGGATTGCAGGCGTGAGTCACCGTGCCCGGCTGGGGAGCAGACTTTTTAAGGATAACTTGGTGGGTTGTGGGGAGCCAGTGAGCCAGGACTGCTGATTGGTGAGGGAGGAAATCACAGGGAGTGAAAACAGTCTTCTTGCACTGAGTCAGTTGCTGGGTTGGGGCCACAAGATCAGACAAGCCAGTTTATCCATTTGGATGGCACCAGCCGACCCATCAAATGCCGGGCCTGCAAAATATCTCAAGCACTGATCTTAGGAGCAGTTTAGGGAGGGTCAGAATCTTGTAGCCTCCAGCTGCGTGACTCCTAAACCATAATTTCTAATCCTGTGGCTAATGTTAGTCTAGTTCCCAGGCAAGAAGGAAGTCTGCTTCGGGAAAGGGCTGCTACCATCTTTGTTTAAATTATAAACTACAAACTAGGTTTCTCCCAAAGTTAGTTCAGCCTACCTCCAGGAATGAACAAAGACAGCTTGGAGGTTAGAAGCAAGATGGAATCACTTAAGTTGGATCTCTTTCACTGTCTCAGTCATAATCTTGCAAAGGTGGTTTCATTCCTGCTAGCATTCATCTGTGCAAGCTTCCAGCTTGCAGGCTGCTCTTTGTTAGAAAATGATTTGGGGCTGCTTTTCGTTAAAAAGAAAAGCCTTGGCCAGGCATGCTGACTCACACCTGTAATCCCAGCACTTTGGGAGGCTAAGGTGGGTGGATCACGAGGTCAGGAGATCGAGACCATCCTGTCCAAAATGGCGAAACCCCGTCTCTACTAAAAATACAAAAAATTAGCCGGGCGTGGTGGCAGATACCTGTAGTCCCAGCTACTCGGGAGGCTGAAGCAGGAGAATCACTTGAACCCGGGAGGCAGAGGTTGCAGTGAGCCGAGATTACACCACTGCACTCCAGCCTGGAGACAGAGTGAGACTCTGTCTCAAAAAAAAAAGAAAGAAAAAAAGAAAAGCCTTACCGACGTCTCCCATGCCCTTGCTATCTGCCTAAGTAATTTCTTCTTAACTCCTATATTGATAGGTCCGTTGCCCAGTGTGCCTGGCGAGTCAGTATGCAGAGACCCCAGGTTACAGCAGAGAAAGAGGTCTAATTGTAAGGCCACTGAACCAGGAGATGGGAGGAAACCTCAAATGTATCTTCCCAAGAAATTTCGGGCTAGTGTGTTTTAAGAGCTTTGGAGCGGGCTGAAGTATGGAGATTGTTGGTTGGTTGAAGAGTGCAGGGTGAAGTCATGGGACAGGAAGATAAACAAACTGTATTCTCATGCTGATTCCTTTCTTCTGTGGGGGTCTTCCTTCCTTCTCTGTGGTTGGCCGGCATGCCTGTAATCCCAGAACTTTGGCAGGTCAAGGCGGGCGGATCACCTGAGGTCAGGAGTTCAAGACCATCCTGGCCAACAAGGTGAAACACTGTCTCTACTAAAAATACAAAAACTAGCCGGGCATGGTGGCGGGCACCTGTAATCCCAGCTACTTGGGAGGCTGAGGCATAAGAATTGCTTGAACCCAGGAGGCAGAGGTTGCAGTGAGCTGAGACTGCCTGGGCAATAAGAGCGAAACTCTGTCTCAAAAAAAAAAAAAAAAAAAAAAGGCCATATGATTCTAACATCAGAAATCCTATCAATAGAACAATGGGGATGCCAGTGATCATTATCTAGTGACTTATGGTTGCAAGGAAGTCAGTAAAAGTACAGCCTGATTAATGCTTCATTATAACCATATTTCTGTCCAGGATTCTTGTTAATCCTGTGAGGACAGCTTCAGTAATACTACAGAGCATTTGAAATCAGCACCAATTTTGAGAACTTTGGCTTATCCCACTGGCAGGCCTGTGGGTCTTCATTTAGAAATTTACCAAACTGGGCCGGGCGTGGTGGCTCACTCCTGTAATCCCAGCACTTTGAGAAGCCGAGGCAGGTCGATCATGAGGTCAGGAGTTCAAGACCAGCCTAGCCAACATGGTGAAACCCCGTCTCTACTAAAAATACAAAAAAATTAGCCAGGCCTGGTGGCGGGCGCCTGTAATCCCAGCTACTCCGGAGGCTGAGGCAGGAGAATTGCTTGAACCCAGGAGGTGGAGGTTGCAGTCAGCCGAGATCGTGCCATTGCATCCAGCCTGGGTGACAGAGTGAGACTCCGTCTCAAAAAAAAAAAAAAGAAATTGACCAAACTTGGCCGAGAGAGGCTTCAGAGTGACTCCTCATGGCAAAAGTGGGTCACATAAGGAAGACAGGATAGGTGTTTGTTCCTTTAGTAATCCCTCCAGTGTCTGACAACCAAATCATTTTTCACATTGCTACCAAAAATGTGAGTTTGATCATGCCTCTTTCCTTCTCAAAAACCCGCAGTAGTTCCCTATTGCCGACAGAGTACAAAAATGAATCCATTTGGCATGAGATGTCCTCCATTCCGGAGCCCCTAACTTCCTTTCCAGCCTCATCTGCCTCCTCTTTCCCCAACTCTCTTGCACTCCTGGATACGCTGCGTGCCGCTGCAACTTAGGTGTTCTCTATCTATTCTTTAGCCCCAGCCACTCCCTAAATGCTTCCTGTTTTGTAACCCTGCCCCCACCCTGATCCTTTTGGTCAGAATTAATCTCTTCTTCCTCAATGCTGTCACAGCAAATAGCAGGTAAGCCTTCTCAGCCTTTGTGTTGCCCTGCCTTGGATTACTGTGAGGTGTTTACGAGTCATTTCCACCACAGACAACAAATACCACAAGGGCATTGGCCATGAACTCACTTTTGTGTAGGGCAGAAATCCGGACTTCTGTTTACAGGAAATATACCCTCTCTGTGTGCTGCATCCTTCCTGGGCCTCTGCTTCTCTTTTTTTTTTTTTTTTTGAGACAGAGTCTCGCTCTGTCACCCAGGCTGGAGTGCAGTGGCGTGATATCGGCTCACTGCAAGCTCCACCTCCCGGGTTCACGCCATTCTCCTGCCTCAGCCTCCCGAGTAGCTGGGACTACAGGTATCTGCCACCACGCCCGGCTAATTTTTTGTATTTTTAGTAGAGACGGGGTTTCACCGTTTTAGCCAGGATGGTCTCGATCTCCTGACCTCGTGATCCGCCTGCCTCGGCCTCCCAAAGTGCTGGGATTACAGGCATGAGCCACCGCGCCCGGCGCTTCTGCTTCTCTATCCTTTTTATAACAGTGTTTCCTAAAACAAGATTGGAGGAACTGTTAAAGTCACTCCTGTTTCTGATGGCAGTGTGAGGTCTCAGTCTACACAGGATGAGGTGAAAGAAAGGATCAAGAACTACTGCTTGGCAGCCACACTTCTTGAACAAGGAGCCCCATTTCACCTGCCATTGCCTCAACCCACTGAAAATGGGATTTGGTCCCTGCTGAGCTGTCCAAATTCCTTCCTCCAAGGCGATCCCCCAAGAGCAAAGGCCTAGCACATGGCTGAGCACTTGACACCACCAGCAGTGTTTGCTTTGTCAGTTTTCAAATTCTGTCCTTCTCTAGCACTCTCCTCTTGCCCCTCTGGCTGTCCCTGTCTAAATCTCCTGCACCGGAGCATCTCCCTGAGCCCAACTCACATTGGCGATACTCTTTGCTTCATCCTGGTACACTGTCCTCAGACAACTCAGTCACTTGTGGGGCTTTGGTTGCTGCCTAAATGCGGAAGAACTTGGTCTACATGCTAGATCTTTCTGTGCTCCAGATCTTTCTGGGCTGCCTGCCTAACTGGATGCCCCAAACACTTCAATTTCTCCCCTAACTGAGACTTTGGTGAGGAGAAATATTGACTCCAACTCTTCATCCTAGTGCTTTACTGTGAGCAGAGTATAGACCTCGCCCCTTGATTTGTGGCTTAGCCATGTGACTTCCTTTGGCCAGTAACGAGGGTGGGGGCTGGAAGTAGCAGTGTGCCACAGCTGAACCTCTGGCATGGCCGTGAGAAGAGCTTCCCCTGGCAAGCTGCTGCCTCCTGTATCTGGGCCCAGAATGAGCACACATGGAGCCAAGCCAAGCTGCCCTCACCAACCCACAGACGTAAAGCAAGAGGCAGGGCAAGCTCAGTGTGGTGGCTCATGCCTGTAATCCCAGCGCTTTAGAGGACTAAGGTGGATGGATTTCTTGACCCCAGGAGTTCGAGATCAGCGTGGGCAACACAGTGAGACTTCATTGCTACAAAAAATAAAATATATTTGCCAAGCATGATGGTCCACACCTGCAGCCCCAGCTACCTGGGAGACTGAGGTAGGAGGATTGCCTGAGCCTGGGCTGAGTCAAAGCTGCAGATCCATGCAGAGCCATGATCGTGCTACTGCACGATGTTCTGTGCAGTGACAGAGCGAGAATTTGTCTCACAAGAAAAAAAAAAAAGGAAAGAAAGAAAGGGAAAAAAAAAAAAAAGAAACAGAGCAGCCTCCACTCCTGCAGACTGAACAGAGCCACTGGCCCCCCTGATCTGTGAGAATAAAGAACTGTGGTTTTAAGCCACTGGATGTTGGGTGGTTTGTTACACAGCATTATTAGAGCAAAAACTAAACAGTACAATCTTGCATAGAGTTGAATGCATAAATCCTCAATATACAAATTAAGATTAGTTGTGCACATCACCACCAAGGTCAGGAAATTAATCATTGCTCAATGCCCCAGGAGCCTCCATGTGCCCCTCCTGATCACCACCTCCTCCTTCACCCATAGAGGTAATCAAAATTTCCTTCCTTCCTTCCTTGCTTGCTTCCTTTCTCTCTCCTTCTTTTTCCTTCCTTCCTCTCTCTTTTTCTTTCTCCTTCCTTCCTTCTTCCTTTTCTTTCTTTCTCTTTCTTTCTTCCTTTCTTTCTCTCTCTTTTTTCTTTCTTTCTCTCTCTTTCTCTCTTTCTCTCTCTCTCTCTTTCTTTCTTTTCATTACTTCCCTCCCTACCTCCTTCCCTCCTTCTTCCCTTCCTCCCTTCCTTCCTTCTTTTCTTTCTTTCAGCAGAATCTTGCTGTGTCATCCAGGCTGGAGCCCTGTGGCACAGTCTTGGCTCACTGCAATCTCCGCCTCCCTGGTTCAAACAATTCTCCTACCTCAGCCTCCCAAGTAGCTGGGACCACAGGTGTGCACACAACCATGCCCGGCTAATTTTTTTTTCTTTTTTGTAGAGATGGGTTTTCACCATGTTGGCCAGGCTGCTCTAGAACTCCTGGCCTCAGGTGATCCACCTGCCTCAGCCTCCCAAAGTGCTGGGATTACAGGCATCAGCCACCTGCACCTGGCCTAATTTTTTACTTTTCTTTATAGCATATTGTACATATATGCATCTCTAAATTTGATAGTTTGCTTTTCATTGTTTAATTTTAATTTTTACTTTTTGTGGGCACATAGTAAGTGTATATATTTATGGCGTACAGAATATATTTTGATGAAAGGCCGGGCACGGTGGCTCACGCTTGTAATCCCAGCACTTTGGGAGGCCGAGGCAGGCGGATCACGAGGTCAGGAGATCGAGACCATCCTGGCTAACACAGTGAAACCCCGTCTCTACTAAAAATACAAAAAATTAGCCGGGCGTGGTGGGGGGCACCTGTAGTCCCAGCTACTCGGGAGGCTGAGGCAGGAGAATGGCGTGAACCCAGAAGGCAGAGCCTGCAGTGAGCTGAGATCGCGCCACTGCACTCCAGCCTGGGCGACAGCGAGACTGTGTCTCAAAAAAAAAAAGAATATATTTTGATACAGGCATACGATGCATAATAATCACATCAAGGTAAATGGGGTATCCATCACCTCAAGCATTTATGCTTTCCTTGTGTTACAAACCAATTTTAGTTGTTATTAAATGTACAATAAATTATTATTGACTGTAGCTACCCTGTTGTGCTATCAAATACTAGATCTTATTCATTCTATCTAATTATATTTTTGTGGCCATTAACCATTTCCCTTCCATCTCCCACTACTCTTTCCAGCCTCTGGCCATGAGTTTGTTTTAATTGTTAGCTCCTACAAATAAGTGAGAACATGGCCAGGGGGTGGTGGCTCGTTGTAATCCTTCAGGCGGCTGAGGCCAGCGGATCACTTGAGCCCAGGAGTTGGAGACCAGCCTAGGCAACATGGTGAAACCCCATCTCTACAAAAAATACAAAAAAGCCGGGTGTGGTGGGAAACACCTGTAGTTCCAGCTACTTCAGGGGCTGAGGTAGGAGGATCACCTGAATACAGGAGGCCGAGGCTGCAGTGAGCCGTGATTGCGTCACCGCACTCCACCTGGGTGACAAAGTGAGACCCTGTCTCAAAAACAAAAAAAAAAGGTGAGAACATACAAAGTTTGTCTTTCTGTGCCTGGCTTATATCACTTAATGAAATAATGGCCTCCAGCTCCATTCGTGTTGTGGCAAATGACAGGATCTCCTTCTTTTTTTATGGCTGAATAGTACTCCCTTGTGTATATGTACTACATATTCTTTATTCATTCATCTGCTGATGGGCACTTAAGTAGCTTCCAAATCTTGGCTATAATAAACATAGAAGTGCAGATGTCTCTTCAATGTACTGAGTTCCTTTCTTTTGCGTATATACCCAGCAGTGGGACTGTTGGATTATATGGTAGCTTTATTTTTAATTTTTAATTTCTTGAGGAACCTCCAAACTGTTCTCCATAGTGGTGGTACTAATTTACATTCCCACCAATAGTGTACGAGGCTTCCCTTTTCTCCACATCCTCACCAGCATTTGTTATTGTGTGTCTTTTGGATATCGGCCATTTTAACTGGGGTGAGATGATCTCTTATTGTAGTTTTGATTTGCTTTTCTCTGATGATCAATGATCTTGACCATCTTTTCATATACCTGTTTGTCACTTGTATGTCTTCTTTTGAGGAATGTCTATTCACCTCTTTTGCCCATTTTTAAAAAATTTTTTCCCATATCGTTGTTTCAACTCTTTTTTTTTTTGCAACGAAGTCTCACTCTGTCACTCAGGGTGGAGTGCAGCCGTGTGATCTCGGCTCACTGCAACCTCGGCCACCCGGGTTCAAGCGATTCTCCTGCCTCAACCTCCCGAGTACCTGGGATTACAGGCACCTGCCACCACGCCTGGCTAATTTTTTTTGGAGTTTTTAGGAAAGACAGGGTTTCACCATCTTGGCCAGGCTGGATTTGAACTCCTGACCTCGTTATCCACCTGCCTTGGCTTCCCAAAGTGCTGAGATTATAGGCACGAGCCACCGTGCCTGGCCTTGAACTCTTATACAGTCTGGTTATTCATCCTTTGTAAGATGTTTGCAAATATTTTCTCCCATTCTGTGGTTTGTCTCTTCACATTGTGGATTGCTTCCTTTGCTGTGCAGAAGCGTTTTAACTTGATGTGATCCCATTTGTCCATTTTTGTTTTGGTTGCCTATGCTTATGGGGTATTGGTCAAGAAATTTTTGCCCATTTCAATGTCCTGAATATTTTCCCTGATGTTTTCTTGTAATGGTTTCATAGTTGGAAGTCTTAGATTTAAGTCTGGCCGGGCGCGGTGGCTCATGCTTGTAATCCCAGCACTTTGGGAGGCCGAGGCGGGCGGATCACAAGGTCAGGAGATCGAGACCACGGTGAAACCCCGTCTCTACTAAAAATACAAAAAAAAAAATTAGCCAGGCGTGGTGGCGGGCGCCTGTAGTCCCAGCTACTCGGAGAGGCTGAGGCAGGAGAATGGCGTGAACCCGGGAGGCGGAGCTTGCAGTGAGCCGAGATTGCGCCACTGCACTCCAGCCTGGGCGACAGAGCTAGACTCCGTCTCAGTTGAAACTCTCTCATGGTTCCTTCTGGTTGATTTTTTTCGCCAGTTTCTTTATCATGTCACCCTTCCGTAGAAACAGGGTTTCACCATGTTGGCCAGGATGGTCTTGAACTCCTGACCTCAGGTGATCTGCCTGCCTTGGTCTCCCAAAGTGCTGGGATTACAGGTATGAGCCACTGCACCTGGCCCAGATTTAAGCCTTTAATCCATTTTGATTTCATTTTTGTACATGGTGAGAGATAGTGTCATTCTTCTCCATATGGATATCCAGTTTCCCCAGCACCATTTATTGGAGAGACTGTCCTTTCCTCAATGTATGTTCTTGGCACCTTTGTTGAAAATGAGTTCACTGTAGATGCATGGATTTGTTTCTGGGTTCTCTATTCTGTTCCATTGGCCTATATGTCTATGTTTATGCCAGTACTATGCTGTTTTGGTTTCTATAGCTCTGTAGTATAATTTGAAGATAGGTAATGTGATTCCTCCAGTTTTATTCTTTTTGCTCAGGATAGTTTTGCCTATTCCAGGTCTTTTATGGTTCCATATAAATTTTAGAATAGTTTTTTTCTATTTCTGTGAAGAATGTCTTGGTATTTTGATATAGATTGCCTTGAATCTGTAGATAGCTTTGGGTAGTATGGACATTTTAACAATATTGATTCTTCTAATCCATGAACATGGAATATCTTTCCATTTTTTCATGTCCTCTTCATTTTTTCATCAATGTTTTATAGTTTTCATTGTGGAGATCTTTCAGTTCTTTGGTGAAGTTAATTCCTAGGTATTTAATTTTATTTGTAGCTATTGTAAATGAGATTAATTTTTTGATTTCTTTTGCGGATTGTTCACTGTTGGCATATAGAAATATTACTAATTTTTGTATGTCGATTTTGTATTCTGCAACTTCACTGAATTTATCAGTTGTAACAGTTTTTTGGTGGAGTCTTTAGGTTTTTCCAAATATAAGATCATATCATCTGCAAACAAGGATAATTTGACTCTTTCCTATCCAATTTGAATGCCCTTTATTTCTTTCTCTTATCTGATTGCTGTAGCTAGGACTTTCCTTTTGATTGTTTTTAACTTGTTTGAATGTAATCTTATTGTTTGTATTTTTTTTGTCCTGTATTTTTTGCTCAGTATCGTTGATGAGACTCATCCAAGTGTTACACGTGGCTACAGTTTGTTCATTGCCATCACTGCATAATATCCATTAAATGAACTTATTTTTACATTCATTTATTCTACTGATAATGGATATTTCAGATATTTCCAGTTTTGTTTTTTTTTTTTTTTTGAAATGAAGTCTTGCTCTTGTCCCCCAGGCTGGAGTGCTTGGCACAATCTCGGTTCACTGCAACCTCCGCTTCCCGGGTTCAAGCAATTCTCACGCCTCAGCTTCCCAAGTAGCTGGGATTACAGGTGCCTGCCACCGCACCCGGCTAATTTTTTTATCTTTAGTAGAGATGGGGTTTCACCATGTTGGCCAGGCTGGTCTCGAACTCCTGACCTCAGGTGATCCACCTGCCCCAGCCTCCCAAAGTGCTGGGATTACAGGTGTGAGCCAACCGTGCCCAGCAGACATTTCCAGTTTTTTTGTTGTTATTACAAACAATCCTGCGTAAGTATTCCTATATATCAGGTCTAGCAAACTTATTCTGTAAAGAACAGATAATAAACATCTTAGGCTTCGTGGGTACAGCTAGTTTCTGTTGCGTATACATTCTTCTTCTTTTTTTAAAATAGAGATGAGGTCTCACTATGTTGCCCAGGCTGGTCTCAAACTCCTGGGCTCAAGCAATCCTCTTACCTCAGCCTCCTAAAGTGCTCAGATTACAGGCATGAGCCACCACTCCCAGCTTACATTCTTTCTTTCTTTTTTTAAAAAGAAAAATGTAAAAACCATTTTAAAATGTAAACATTGTTCTTAGCGTGCAGGCTGTACAAAAACAGGTTGTTGGGGTTGGCTTTGACCCACGGGCTACAGTTTGCTGACGTCTGCTTTCTGCTCTTGGGTGCATGTGACAAACATTTCTCCAGGAGTGCAATGGTTTGCACGTCTTTTGCCTCACTGTATGGTGCCCATCTTAAATTCAGCATATGGAAAATGGAAATGAATCTGTGGGCACCAGCTTCCTGGGGAAAATGACATTCCAGTGGTTGCTATGGGGCCTGAGCCCTCTGCAATGTCTTCCCCCTTCATTCCAAATGGTAGTGAATGGCACTGCTGTCCAGCAGGTGCCCATCAGAGTGGGCCGGGGGGGGTGGTACCACCAGACAGGTCAGAGGTGGGTCACAATGGGCATTGAGGCTAGGTGGGAGGCTTGGATTTTATTCCACCTGTAATAGAAAACCAGTTTAGGAGGTGGAGCAGGATGGTGACAAATGAGCTATGTTTTAAAAGGATCACTTTGGGCCAGGTGTGGTGGCTCACTCCTGTAATCCCAGCAGTTTGCTAGGCCGAGGTGGGTGGATCATCTGAGGTCAGGAATTCAAGAATCGGCTGGCCAACATGGCGAAACCCTGTCTCTACTAAAAATACAAATAATAATAATAATAATAATAATACATAAATAAAATTAGTTGGGCGTGGTGGCAGGCACCTGTAATCCCAGCTACTAGGGAGGCTGAGGCAGGAGAATTGCTTGAACCTGGGAGGAGGAGGTTGCAATGAGCCGAGATTGTGCCATTGCGCTCCAGCCTGGGTGATGGAGCGAGACTCTGTCTCAAAAATAATAATAAAATAAAATAAAACAAAAGGATCACTTTGGCTTCTGATAATGGATCCGAGGGGGACAAGAGGGGAGGCAGAAAGGCAGGCAGAAAGCTCCTGAAGGAGTCTCATGATGGGGACACCCACAGCTCCAGCCACCCTGCACCTGAGTAAGTCTCTGAGCCATCCCCCCGCTTATCCCCTTGCACATCCTGCAGTCCTATCCCATTTCTGCAGTCCTCTCTCCCCTTACCCAGTGAACATAGTTCAAATATCTTGCCCTGGCTGACCCCACTCCTAAGCCCCCAGACTTTCTCTGTAGACAATTAGGTGACCCTGCTTCACATGACTTGAGGATAAAATGTGACACATGCCTCAAATCTGTGGGTTTTTTTTTTTTAAAGGGAAATATCTTTTATTTTATTTTAGACAAGTCTTGCTCTGTTGCCCAGGCTGGAGTACAGTGATGTGATATTGGCTCACTGCAACCTTTGTGTCCTGGGTTCAAGCAATTATTGTGCCTCAGCCTCCTGAGTAGCTGGGATTACAGGCACCCACCACCACCCCTGGCTAATTTTTGTATTTTTAGTAGAGACAGGGTTTCCCCATGTTGGCCAGGCTGGTCTCAAGCTCCTGACCTCAGGTGATCCACCCGCCTCAGCCTCCCGAAAGTGCTGGGATTACAGGCGTGAGCCACTGCGCCCAGCCATGACTGTTTTCTCACTGAACTTTAGACAACCGTATCTTTGAGTCTTATCTTTGCAGTTCAGCTGACCACAGGCAATTGAGTGGGCCTTGAAGGAAAGAATGTGGAACTGAATCTATTATCTGGCAACCACCTGGGAGACTGGCAGGGCAGAGACGGTTCTGACTGTGGCGATTAGGAAACAGGGCCGCATGGATGCACCTGCAGACTGGGTCACCAGAAAAGATAGAGATCACTAGAGTGTGTGAGACCAAACTGGAATCCATGGGGTATGTGACATCCTCGAAAGAGTAAAGGCAGGTGGGGGTGAGTTAGAGTGGTTGCAGTAATAGTGGCACCCACACTGTGCCACGGGGAGTGAGCTGGAGGTGCCCAGGGCTGGGGCTGCCCTAAAATGCTAGCTGGAACACACCTTGCTGTTGCTTAACTAAGAGTGAGTGTCTCTTATCGCTCCTCCTGCAATGTTAACTACCATAAACTGTTAGCAGTTGCTACAACCGCCTCTGCCCCAAGATACCTTGGCTCCACTCCCATCTGTTCTCTGAGAAGCTGCAATACAAATTAACTCATCAAAAAAGGTCAAGACATCCAGTTAGTTTGGAATAAAGGGAGAAGAAGAGGAGGGAAGTAGAACTGACTGCTGGAGGAGGGGGCAGAGGAGTGGATTGGGAAAGGATAAATACTGTTTTTTACAATTGTAAACAAGTTATTTATAATATTATAATGAAGGATATGTTTTATTAAAAATACAGCAGATTATTTCAAGGTAGGCTAGACCAGTACTACACACACTGTGTTCCTGGGACAGGACCTGGTCCATGAACTGTTGGTTACCAGTCTGAGAAGAAATAAGTAGAGAAGTTAAGAGAAATTCTTTAGAAGGTTTTGTAGCAATGGGACAGCATAATTTTCTATCTGTTGTGAAAGGAAAATAAATCTTGGGACTCCAAAATCACCAAGCTAAAGGGAAAAATCAAGCTGGGAACTGCTTAGGCCAAACCTGCTTCCTGTTCTGTTCAAAGTTATCCCCCTGAGGCTCACCTAAGACAAATGCATATCTGATTGCTTCCCCTGCCCTATTTATTTATTTATTTATTTATTTATTTATTTATTTATTTATTTATTTATTTTTGCAATGGAGTTTCACTCTTGTTGCCCAGGCTGGAGTGCAGTGGCGTGATCTCGACTCACCGCAACCTCTGCCTCCCAGGTTCAAGTGATTCTTCTGCCTCAGCCTCCCGAGTAGCTGGGATTACAGGCATGCACTGCCACACCTGGCTAATTTTGTATTTTCAATTGAGACGGGGTTTCTCCATGTTGGTTAGGCTGGTCTCAAACTCCTGACCCCAGGTGATCCACCCGCCTCGGCCTCCCAAAGTGCTGGGATTACAAGTGTGAGCCACTGCACCTATCTGCCCTATCATTTATGTAAAAATGAAGATTCACTGAGACAGCCTTCAGTGGAAGGCTGATCAAGGACTCAAAAGAATGCAACCTTTTGTCTCTTATCCACTTCTAACCTGGAAGCCCCCACTTCCAGTTGTCCCGCCTTACTGGACCGAATCAATGTACATCTTATATGTATTGATTGATGTTTCATGTCTCCCTAAAATGTATAAAAGCAAACTGTACCCCTGACGACCTTGGGCACATGCCTCAGGACATCCTGAGGCTGTGTCACAGGCATGTCCTTAACCTTGGGAAAATAAAGTCTCTAAATTGACTGAGACCTGTCTCAGATATTTGGGGTTCACACTGTTGAATGTAATCATGAGAATGGGACTTGTATTTTGTAAGTCTTTAAAAAAAATTTTCAACTTCCCAGTAATTTCTAATG
This sequence comes from Hylobates moloch, assembly GCF_009828535.3. Classification (NCBI taxonomy): domain Eukaryota; kingdom Metazoa; phylum Chordata; class Mammalia; order Primates; family Hylobatidae; genus Hylobates; species Hylobates moloch. The sequence continues at coordinate 80,911,481 of NW_026652280.1, forward strand.
TACTATACGGAAGTATTGGTCTCTGACCCCTGGCAATAAAGAAAAATAGCCTGGTTCTTCAGCCCAGGGATTCTGAGAAGCATTGAGTCCAATTTGGGGAGGTGTGGGGCTGCGGGGGAAGAGGCTGAAGCATTGAGACCTGTGTCCCTCTGGGAAAGGCAGTATTTGGACACTGGCCCTATAAAGAGAGTGGCCGCGCTGTTGGGCAGAGAAGCAGCAACGTCCAAAGAGGAGAGGCCGCTACAAAGAACAAAGCATAAACAGCTCACCATGGGCAGTCCCACTGGATTTCCTCGTCCTTGTCCCAAACTCCACACTGACAGAATAAGCACAGAGCAAGAGAGTGTGAGAAAGTAAACCACCCTCCTTTCTCACCTCCCCATCTCCCTCGCTTAGCTTTCTGGGCAAGGTTGAGGGGAGATTTGAAACAAATGACATTGAAGTTTTTTTGTTTTGTTTTGTTTTTTGTTTTTTTGAGACGGAGTCTCACTCTGTCCCCCAGGCTGGAGTGCAGTGGTGCGATCTCGGCTCACTGCAAGCTCCGCCTCACGGATTCATGCCATTCTCCTGCCTCAGCCTCCAGTGTAGCTGGGACTACAGGTGCCCGCCACTACGGCTAATTTTTTGTATTTTTTTAAGTAGATACGGGGTTTCACCGTGTTAACCAGGATGGTCTCGATCTCCTGACCTTGTGATCCGCCCACCTCTGCCTCCCAATGTGCTGGGATTACAGGCATGAGCCACCGTGCCTGGCCCCAACATTCAAGTTCTTAAATGCTAACGCCAAAATGAGACTCTCAGAATGGGTTCACCCTGGAGCCACATCTACCCAAGCATCACTGCTGAAGTCAATCCAGAATTTCCTGAGTTGTGCCAGAGAAATTCTGCTACCTTGGACTTCCATTTGGTCAGGAGGCTTCCTACACCAAAAATCAGATGAGCCACCCCTGAATGAAACACACATATGAAGACTAGACACCTGCCACTGTAGGGGAGAAGCAGAAGGGCATCTTCGAGGACCTCTGAACCCAGCTGGGAGATAGCACCAAAATGCTATTGACTAAAAGAATCAAACTCTGTAAACAAAATTTTTTTTTTTTTTTGAGATGGAGTCTCGCTGTGTTGCCCAGGCTGGAGTGCGGTGGTGTGATCTCAGCTCACTGCAACCACTGCCTCCTGGGTTCAAGCGATTCCCCTGCCTCAGCCTCCTGAGTAGCTGGGATTACAGGTGCACACCACCATGCCTGGCTAATTTTTGTATTTTTAGTAGAGACGGGGTTTCACCATGTTGGTCAGGCTGGTCTCGAACTCCCGACCTCAGATGATCCACCCGCCTCAGTCTCTCAAAGTGCTGGAATTACAGGCATGAGCCACCGTGCCTGGCCCAAACTCTGTAAAATATTTTAAGCGATTTATTCTGAGCCAAATATGAATGACCATGGCCCGTGACGCAGCCCTCAGGAGGCCCTGAGAACATGTGCCTGTCACGTGCTTCCATGTGAAGAGACCACCTAACAGGCTTTGCGTGAGCAATAAAACTTTTTATTTCGCTTGGGTGCAAGTGGGCTGAGTTAGAAAAGAGTCAGCAAAGGGAGATGGGGTGGGGCAGTTTTATAGGATTTGGGTAAGTAGGTGGAAAATTACAGTTAAAGGGAGTTGTTCTCTTGCAGGCAGGAGTGGGGGTCACAAGTGGCAGGGTGGGGAGCTCATCAGACTCATTGTCCAGGGGAGGAATGTCACAAGGTTGACTGATTAGTTGGGGTGGGGCAGGAACAAATCACAACGGTGGAATGGCATCTTTTGCAGTTCTTCAGTTGCTCCAGGCCATCGGGATATATATGGGCAGGTCACAGGGGTTATGATGGCTTCGCTTGGGCTCAGAGGCCTGACAGTACCCAAGGTGGTCGGGATACAGCTTGGTTTTATATACTTTAGGGAGGCATGAGACATTAATCAAAGACTTTTAAGAAATACATTGGTTTGGTTTAGAAAGGAAGGACAACTCAGAGCGAAGGGCTTCCAGGCTATAGATAAATTTAAACATTTTCTGGTTGACAATTGGTTGAGTTTGTCTAAAGACCTGAGATCCATAGAAACGAATGTTCAGGTTAATGATAAAGGATTGTAGAGGCCAAGTTTTATTGTTCAGAGGAAGCTCTTTATAAAGCAGACTTCAGAGAGAGCAGGTTGTAAAATTTTGGCGGACTTAAAATTTTGGCTTTGTATTTTTTAGTGCCTGGCTCTTAGTTGATTATCTCCTGGATGTGGGAAGAAAGGAAGGAAAACAAAGAGGAAAGGGGATTCTGTATAGAATGGGGATTTTTCCCACAAGAGACTTTGGAGAGCAATTTCAAGGCATGGCAAGGAAATAGATTTTGGGGCAAAACATTTTGATTTTCTTCCTTGTTATGCCAGAGTCAGATTGGAAAGTAAGTCACAATATACAGGGTCAAACAAAACCCATCTGATGAGAATTTATGGTTTGTAGGGCATGACTCCCCAGACTCCTTAGATAGGAATCTGGGCAAGATTAAAAAATCAGAGCTTAGTTCTCAATGCCAATCAACAAGGTGAGCACTTCTCAAAGCAGCACAGACTCTGGGTACGAATTGATCAGATTACTGTGAAAACGGGCTTCTTTGATGATCACAGAGGTGGATCTAGAAGGCTGGTAGAAGTTTAATTGAGAGGAACAATTTGTTCGGTTTTGTTGGCTAGAAGGCAAAGGAAAGAATACAATGAATGCCAGAATGCCAAAGGGCTTCTTGGTAATTGAAACACATTAAGTGACTCAGAGTTGTTTACACCCAAAGCAGATAAAAACTGGCTCACACCTGTAAAACTGGCTCACGCCTGTAAAACTGGCTCACACCAGTAATCCTAGCACTTTGGGAGGCCAAGGCAGGTGGATCATGAGGGCAGGAGATTGAGACCATCCTGGCTAACATGGTGAAACCCCATCTCTACTACACATACAAAAAAATTAGCCAGGCCTAGTGGCACGCACCTGTAGTCCCAGCTACTCGGGAGGCTGAAGCAGGAGAATCTCTTGAACCTGGTGGGCAGAGATTGCAGTGAGCTGAGATCACACCACTCAACTCCAGCCTGGGTGACAGGCAAGACTCCATATCAAAACAACAACAACAACAACAACAAAAACAGGTTCAAAGAGCACCTTTGGTGTTGTCTATAATTGCACTAGATAGCGATAAGGAAGATAAGGAAGAGCTGCTTTGGAATTACTTTTTTTTTTTTTTGACATGGAGTCTTGCTCTTGTCGCCCAGGCTGGAGTGCAGGGGTGTGATCCTGGCTCACTGCAACCTTTGCCTCCCAGGTTGAAGCAATTCTCTGCCTCAGCCTCCCGAGTTGCTGAGATTACAGGCGTCTGCCACCATGCCTGGCTAATTTTTTGTGTTTTTAGTAGAGACGGGGTTTCACCATGTTGGCCAGGCTGGTCTTGAATTCCTGACCTCAGGCGATCCACCCGCCTTGGCCTCCCAAAGTGCTGGGGTTACAGGTGTGAACCACTGCACCTGGCCTGCTTTGGAATTATTAAGATCAACCAACCAGGATTGTAACATCCCTGGTTACAAATAGTACAGGAGAAGCAGGAAACTCCCTGTATCCAAGGAGACCAGTAGTAGTCTCCTTGCACCACTAAGACAGGCAGTTCCTTGTCCAGAATGTGCAGAAAAGGCCGGCTTCTCATCCCAGTCCCTCCTTAGTTGGGTCAACATAACCTGCCTCAGAGTCCCCGGTTTGCACCCCAGGGGGGACTATGCACCCCGAACATAGTCCTAGAAATGCACAGTGGGGAGATAATGTGGGTGACTGGAAGGTGGTGCTTTACTCCTGTGCCCAGCAAAGGGGTCCCCAGGGCAGAAGCCAGGGAGCACCCCACAAGGCTGATCCGGCACTCTCAATGTTACTTTGTCCAGGTCTCTTTCCAGAACACTCGCTTTTATCCTCCTGTACATATGCTAAATTTCTCATTTTTTGGGAAAAAGGCTAGGTGGTTATTTTTCATTTTCAGAGACCCTCAAACGGCAAAGCCAACCAAAAGGGGACTTTGGATGAGCAGCCAGCTCCCCTAGCTCAGTCCTCAGGCCTGGCCAGTGCCACAGGAGGCTCTGAGAACCCTTGGAGGTCCCACTACCCAGGGTCATTTGCTTATTCAATTAGTAAATATCAGTGTAAAGAATGGAAGGGTGGAGGGTGCCAACAGCACAGCCCCCACACTCCAGAGAGCCTCTGCTCACCCAGCTCATCGCCATTCTCCAGACTGGCTGGGCTGCTTCATTTTTACCGGACCCAAGCCACAGACCAGGGCCACCTCAGATTCTTCCTTCTCTTTCATGCTCCTTTCCCTGTCCTCCTTCCCTGCTTCCCACTATCTAATCCATCACCGAACTTTCTCAATCTCACCTCTTACAACTTCCCAAATATTAAACGTTGATAACTGAAGACAATGGGTGCTTGGGGCATGGAGGTTCATTATACAATTGTCTCTCCTTGTATATGAGCCTGAATGTTTCCAAAACCGAAAATTAGATGTAACAAAAGATAAAGGAATACAATATCTCAAGCTGGTCCCCTCTGCTCTGTTACTTGCAGAATCCAGACTTTCACCATCTCCCTTGCCCACTTCGGCCCCCAGCCTCCAACTACTGCAACCAGCCACCCTTGGATTAGCAGATGTGTTTCCCTCCATGCTGACGTGGATGGTGGCAGGGTCTCCTGTTTCCAGACAATAGTTTAAAGTGCCTTTAAGTGAAGGAGTTTTAAGATATGTGATGCAGTTAGGCATGTAGCCAGACATACTTTACCCCAGGCTGGGTCTCAGGGCCCAGGTTCTAGTCCCAGCAACACCTTCAACAGGGTGTGAGAATGAGCTATTTCCTCCACTTCTGTTTTGTACAAGTGAAATACACAAAAACACCACTAGCCCTGGGCCCAGGCTTTCACTGTCAAAGGGATTTGAAGAATTTTGTCATCATATTTGAACCTGAAAACAGCCCCAGGGGAAGCAGGGCATGTTTTAAGAGGATTTCGTCCAATGCTTTCTTGGTATGAACTAAGCACCTTCCCCTCCCTCCTTCCTAGGGGAAGGCTGAGACATGTCTGGCTCCAGTAAATTAACGACCTGATCTCCACTGATTTATTTGCCTGAAACATGTTCAAAAAGCAAAGCAAATAGAAAAGAGGAGAAGTCTTGGAGGAAGAAGGAAAGCAGACACAGGATATTAGGATAAATGTTTAAAGGCGTGTATTTTAGCATATTAGGATAAATGTTTAAAGGCATGTATTTTAAATTATGCATCAAGAACCAGATTCTTTGGATGACAAAGGAGTTCACAGAGGTGACCTGATCTGGCCAAAGCAATTCTTTTTTTTTTTTTTTTTTTTTTTTTGGGGGGTCGGGGGAAATGGAGTCTCGTCCTGTTGCCCAGGCTGGAGTGCAATGGCATGATCTTGGCTCACTGCAACCTCTGCTTCCCGGGTTCAAATGATTCTCCTGCATCAGCCTCCTGAGTAGCTGGGATTACAGGCATGCACCATCATGCCCAGCTAATTTTTGTATTTTTTTTAGTAAAGGTGTGATTTCACCATCTTGGCCAGGCAGGTCTTGAACTGCTGACCTCCTGACCCGCCCACCTCGGCCTCCCAACATGCTGGGATTACAGGCATGAGCCACTGCACCAGGCCAAAGTAATTCTTAATAATAATAGTAAGAGTACAAAATACTTACTGTGTATCAGGAGCAGCATAAAGAGCTCTTCTCATGGAAGTCTTACAAGGACCCTATGAGATGAATAGCACCCCCTTTATAGAGATAGGGAAACAGATCCAGAGAGTTACAAGTCCTGGAACCAGGGGTTGATCCCTGCTCTGCTGGACTCCATGGCCCATGCATGGCCCTGACTATTCTTCTGCATGTCTTCCGGCCCCTCCAGATCACTTTCCAGTTAGTGTTGGAACTGGGACAACACCTAGATCTGGCCCAGTGGTCTTTCCTAGTGTTTTCTCAAATGGTATCCAAGGGCTTCCCTGGTTCTAAAACAGAAATAAATAAATGAATGAAGCAAGGAAGGAAGGAGGTATGGAAGGGAGAAAGAGAGAGAGAAGTTAAAGAGGTGCCAAATATTCTCAGACTTTTTCTTTTCTTGCTCTTGTCACCCAGGCTGGAGTGCAATGTCGTGATCTTGGCTCACTGCCTCCCAGTTTCAAGCAATTCTCCTGCCTCAGCCTCCCAAGTAGCTGAGTTTACAGGCATGCACCACCACGCCTGGCTAATTTTGTATTTTTTAGTGGAGACGGGGTTTCACCATATTGGTCATGCTGGTCTCGAACTCCTGACCTCAGGTGATCTGCCTGCCTCGGCCTCCCAAAGTGCTGGGATTACAGGCATGAGTCACTGCACCTGGCAATTCTCAGACTTTCAAAGCCAGTGATACCAGAGGGCTCAGTCCTTTGACCTCCACCTCCAGGCTCATATCTTCTTCCCCTCTCCCATCCTGTTCACAGCCTCACAGGACAGTGTAGCCTGCCACGATCCCTGTTGGACTGAACAAAGGGGGCTAACACAGGAATAAAAGACAAGGATGAAAGAGTATATTTGGAAGAAGGGGTCAGGGGGCACCTTGCCTCTAGTGGACAAGGGCCCCGAGCTTTACACAGCCCTCCGTATTTATTAGTAAAAGAGATAACCAGAAGGGGGGATGGTTGTCAGCCGGCAGTTTGATTCACAGCAAGCTTGCAAGACTGCATCCTTCGAACAATGGGTGCTAGATTTCCCAGTAGATAATTTCAAGGAGCCCGGTGCCAGGGAGTGATGAACCTCAGCAGACCTCCTGGTGGCAGGCTCAGTCGTGAGTTTGCACACATCCTGCATTCATGATAAACAGTTTGCTGTTTGATCACATAGCCTCCAGTAGAATGCTGAGTTGGTCACAATCCCTTTGGCCTTTTTGGCTCCCAACATCTCCTCTTTTCTGTTTATGTATTAATTGAAAGAATGTAAGGCCAGGCTTGGCAGCTCTCATTTTCCAATAGGCGGTGCATCTGATTTTACAGACTATGAACAGAAGACAGAGACAAAACCACATTATTCCAAGAACTGCATATAAGATGTTAATGTGGTGCCTTAGAGAGGTCCAAGGGTTGAGGCTCTCCAGGTCTTGCGGGAATTCAGTCCAGTCTTCCAAAGAAGGCTGAAATTCTTGAGTTTGCCTATTTAAATCAAGAATTTTGTTTTGTAATTCACCAATATTAAAGGTGTTGTTGGATGTGAAAGCTCCCTGCAAATGGGCTTTCATAAGGTCCCACGGATACTCACTTTGGTTATATTCTAAGTTGGTTACACAAATATATGTGTGATTAAAATGACAATGCAATTGCTGCTGCAACTGCAAGCTTTGCACTTGTTTTCCTACCCATAGAACCGTGGATTTTAACATTGCCACTTGAGTTTGTAACTCAGTGTTAATTTTATTTTGAAGTAGCCACACTTGTTCGGCTGTGTGCATCCAGTTCTCCACGTACTGAGCTGTTTGAATAGAATTATGCAAAGCTACAGAAGACATCACAACAAAAGTTATTAGTGTAACCAAGGAAACGATAGCAAAAATTATCATGCCTAAGGCTCTACGGACATAATGAATAAGCTGAGTTAGAAGGAGTTTCTCAAAATGCCAAGCAGGTGTGGCAGCCCAAGGCTCAGACAGATTAACAGGAATCCATCACCCAGGGATGCGACTTAAAATCATCAAAGTAGAGAGATTATGTGTTTGCAATGTGCTATGATTAATGCAGTTATATAACTGGCAAGATTTACAGGTTAATTCCGTATTGTTTACCTGGAGCTGGTCCTTCTTAGCTGCCAAAAAGACATAAGGATTAAAAACACAAACTGTAAATTGAGTGGTGATATTCTTTACAAATGTAACATTAAGACTGCATTGCTTACTATTGCTATTATTGGATAGTATCCTAATCCAGATGCTGCGATTCATAAATGGGAGTGCTGCCTTCCACATCATCTCTTGAATTGGTCCTTTCCTCCCTAGATAATGCCACTGAGGAAGAGGCGGGCTAAAGCCTGCTCCATGCCAAGCAATCTGGGTAGCAGACTGGGATTGGATCCCAGTATTGTATAAAGAAGAAGCATTAAAAGCTTGCCACCAATGCCAGGGAAGTTTGTGCCATGATTTCTGATTTTCATCTTTTCCATCTAATTGATCTTTAGGTCCCCAATCCACAATGTCTCCAGTTAACATAGATTGTTTTCTAGCCAGTGGACCAAGACACTGGGTCCATAGATGGGGGTAGGAACTATCGAATGGAATCCATTCTGTATAATCAGCGCAATTAGGGGGATTGGGCCAGGAATGGTTGGTTAGCACACCAGTTATGTTAATAGAACCAAGACTTAATAGGTACATGACTTTTCCACAGTGACTCAACCACGTTTGAGCTTGAATTTAAGACAGCTATGGCTGAGTGACGTCTTTGTGGTGATACACAAAGTCCTTCCAGTGGAGCAGTATAATTAATGACATTATTCTGAAGGTCTAACTGTTCTATGTTGGGGGAGTCAGGAGTCCTGGAGCCCACTCTCCCTGATTGTGATAAAGCTCAGGAGGAGTGTCACTCCAAAGAATAGGTCATACTACTGGGGGATTGGGAACATATGCCCAATATGTTTTTGCCTCTGCACAGGGAAAACATATCGCACAGGACATTATGGCTAACATGGCCAAGAACATGGAATCAGGGGTTTTGGCCTGTCCCTGATGCTACAGTAGTTTCTCAGCTTCCTGCATGGTTTTCTTGAGTTGTCCCCAGGTTATGGGGGTTGATGTCTTCGGACTCTGGTCGGACTTCTCTCTATCTTTGCACTCAGGCTCAGCTGGCTCACCGCTCGTACCGGAGGGACCGGGCCCACGGTTGGTCACCCTGGGTTCCTCAAGTCTCCTGTTCCATGGTCACACGCACCTTGGGGGCACCCACATGGTTTGTCCATCTCTTGTAAAAACACAAGCATACCCTCTTCCCCACATTAGTAAACCCACTGGACCTTTCCATTGTCCTTCTTTTGGAGATTTCTATAACACTTTCAGATAAACTTTCCTCTTTTCATCTAACACTTGCCAATGTCTTTCTTCTGGCGTTTTACCATTCATACCAGGAGTCAAAAAATTTAAGGTAAATAAGGCTAAATGTAGTTTTGATTGAGGTGGCAGTTGGCCTCCTATACCCCTTTTTTGTCTTTTCAACATGCATTGTAATGTTTGATGTGCTCACTCTATCATGCCTTGTCCCTTAGGATTATAAGGAATTCCTGTTTTATAGGTTATAGCCCAAAGCTATAAGACATTTTTAAAAGCATGACTAGTATTAGCGGGTCCATTGTCAGTTTTTAATTGTTTAGGTATCCCCATATGAGCAAATGATGACAGACAATGTCACCGTACATGACCAGCTGTCTCACCTGTTTGGCATGTAGCATGCAGCATATGAGAATAAGTGTCTATAATCACAGGAACATAGCTAAGCTTACCAAAGCCTGCTATATATGATTGTATATATATATATAAAATTGCTATACATGACTGGCTACATTTACAACATAAGCTGAATCACAGACAATGTTGATAGGATCTGAAGCTGTGAGCTGTAAAACCTGAATGACTGCAATTAGCTCTGAGCATTGAGCTGAAGCCCCAGAGGTCATTATTGTTTTCCAGACTTTTTTTTTTTTTTTTTTTTTTGAGACGGAGTCTTGCTCTGTCGCCCAGGCTGGAGTGCAGTGGCGCGATCTCGGCTCACTGCAAGCTCCGCCTCCCGGGTTCACGCCATTCTCCTGCCTCAGCCTCTCCGAGTAGCTGGGACTACAGGCGCCCCCCACCACGCCCGGCTAATTTTTTGTATTTTTAACAGAGACGGGGTTTCACCGTGGTCTCGATCTCCAGACTTTTTTGGAATAACAAATTCCGGTGAATTCCAGGGGCTAACTGACGTTTCTATATGTCCTGCATTCAATTGCTCTTTTACCAACAGGTGAAGTTGACCTAGCTTCTCCTGAGTTAGGGGCCATTGATCCACCCACACAGATTTGTCACTAAGCCATTCTAATGATAAGGCAGTGGGAGGAGGAGAAATATCAATGACCCCCATCAGAAATCCTGACGTCCTAACACTTTTCTATCTGTTTTTCCAGTTACTGATATCAGGTTAGGGTTTCCTTGCAGAAATTTCCTTAAACCTTTTCTACTCTGATATCTCATGACCTTCAACATTTTAAATCCTGGGTTATCAAAGTTTTCATGTGTAAGTCTCATATCTCATGCTGTAAGTAAGTCTCAACTCCATAAATTGATAGCTATATTTGCAACATAAGGCTGAAAAGTACATGACTGTCCCTCTGGACCAAAACAAGGTAAAATCTCAGCATTCTGTTGAACACTTTGAGCTGTTCCTACTCCCACTAGGGACATAGAAGTTAATTGCAAGGGCCAGGATGGGGGCCAATTGTCTTTAGATATTACTGACACATCGGCTCCTGTATCCATAAGCCTATAAAATTTCTTTTCTTTAATTTGTACTACACAGGTGGGTCTATTAGAGCCTATGGGTTGGGATAGATGGATTTCCCATGTAGTTGTGCTCCCAAACCCTTTGTTTCCTTGTATCTCCTTTTGTGGAGAAGGGTGTAATTTGTAGGGAATAAGCAATAGCTGAGCAATATATTCTCCCAGTTCAAAAGCCCAAAGATCTTGTGACATTAAAACTACTTGAATTTCTCCTTCATAATCAGAGTCAGTCACTCCTGGGTCTACAGTGATGCCCTGTAAGTTAAGATGGCTTTTGTCTAAAATTAGTCCTGTGTATCCTGTTGGTAAAGGTCCCCAAATACCAGCAGGAACTTTGATAGGTTTGTCTCCACCAACTACTGTTATTCTTTCTCTGGCAGGTAGATTAATCCTGCACTTCCTGGTGTTCCTGGGGTGAGGGTATCAATATGCCTCTGGGAACCCATCCCTGAAATGGGGTTGAGGTCTGGACTGGGAATGCCCTCACTGTTTGAGGGGCCCAGGTCCAGGCTCCTGTCTCATTTCCCAACAAGGGGGTGCTGTTCGGATGAAATTTTGAGTGGCACTGATTAGCCCAGTGATTTCCTTTGTGCCAATGAGGACAAAGTCCTGGCGTTTTTTTCCGCTGGGTGGGGCACTGCATTGTAAAGTCCTTTCTGTCCTGAGATTTGGTGGCATTCCTTTTTAAAATGTCCAGTTTTTCCACAATTACAACATTTTCCCATTTTAGAGTTTGACCCTTGGCTCCTTTTAGATTTGTCAGCTGCTAAATTAGCCATTGCTTGCACTAACATTGCAGATCGATGAAGCTCAGTTCCTACATCCTGACAAGCTCAGAGATTCCCAAGTTTTTTGTACACCTCACTGGTGCCAGTGCACGTTTACAATCCGCGTTTGCATTCTCAAAAGCTAGAGTTAAGGTTAGCATTTCTGCAGCCGCAGTATGAGGAATCTGACGCTTCACTGCCTCTTGTAATCTTGCAAGAAATTGCGCATAGGGCTCCTGTGACCCTTGCATGATATGTAAAAAGGATTGTGCTGGGACTCCCTCTTCAGGAATTGTGGCCCAGGCACATTTAGCAGCCTGTGCACACTGCTGATAAGCAGCATCTGGGAGTGTCATTTGTTGTTCCAGGTCTGAATAAGGGCCATTATCTAACAGCATATCCTCTGTAAATGTCTCCATGTCCAGCAACACGATTCTGTCTAGCCTGGTCTGCACACATTTCTTGCCAATTTAAATTCCATGTCAGATATGCACTAGTGGACAAGCAAGTTCACACCAAGTGTTTCACATCAAAAAGTAAAAGACACATAGCACCGAACACAGATTCTAGCAATCCTAAAGTGAATGGGCTCTGTACACTATTATTTACCACACTCGCTTTTAATTTCTTCAACAACTTAAACTCTAGTGGTGTGTGTTCATGAATAACCTGCTGTGGATTAGTTGGATCAGGCCTTACGGAAATAGGAAAAGTGCAAGGTCCTAAGGGCTCTCCAGCTATGGCAGCAGAGTGTAAAATTCTTTGTATTGGGGTCTCTATTTCTGCCACTGAAGGAGGTGGTACAGATGTTTCTGCAACTGGAGGAGGTGGTATAGGCCAATTTTTAACTTCCCTCTCCTGTTTTTTATTTTCAATTGGAGCTGTGGGTGGGACAACAGATTCTTTCAGATTTTTAGACTCAGCTTTCTGTCCCACGGAATAATAAGGAGATAATGGCAGAAGTACAGTATGAACTAAACTCCAAGTGGAGAAAACAGAAGAATCAACTTTAAGACCTTTTTGATGAGCCCATTTTAATCCTTCTGCTCTTCTGTCCCAGTTTTCCACATCAAGAGTGCCTGCCCGTGAAAACCATAGGTTATGCAAAATAACCTCCTGCAGCAGCTTAGTTAGTGTCTGAGAACTAACCTGAGCCCCAAACTGTCTCAACAGAGCTTTAAGAAACTGCAGATGATGTTTTTCTTCAATAGACAAATTCTGCCCCATGTTACCCTGATTGCAAAAACTTCCCGTTCCCAGGACTTCTTTAAAGCACTGCTCCCAATACCTCCTTAGGACACTGATCAGTAGCTCTTTAGGGCACTGACCTTATATCCACTGCTGGCAGACTCATCCTGGGGTCCCCATTTGCCTTGTCAATTTCAGTTCCTCTGCTCCAGCAGACCTTCTTCATTCACGTCCTTGAAGTCCCGTGTTTGGATGCCACTTGTTGTGTGCCCTATTGTGTTGCTGTTTGGGGTGCCACTTGTAGACTGCCATGATCCCTGGTGGACCAAACAAAGAGGGCAAATGCAGGAATAAAAAAGACAAAAGAATATATTTGGAAGAAGGGGTCGGGGGCACTTTGTCTCTAGTGTACAAGGGGCCCCAGCTTTACACAGCCCTCCATATTTATTGGTAAAAGAGATAACAAGAAGGAGGGGGAGTGGTTGTCGGCTGGCAGTTTAATTCACAGCAGGCTTGCAAGACTGCATCCTTCGAACAATAGGCACTAGATTTCCCAGTAGATAACTTCAAGGAGCTCAGCTGCCTCCTGGAGGCAGGCACAGTCATGAGTTTGCTCACATCGTGCATTCATGATAAACAGTTTTTTGTTTGATCATATAGCCTCCAGTGGAATGCTGAGTTGGTCACAATCCCTTTGGCCTTTTTGGCTCCCAACAGGTCAGGATGGTTGCAGGGGTCCTGTAATCATCTCTCAGTCCTTGCTAATCCATGTATAAGGTGCAGTTCCTCTGGTGTTAATGCCTAGCGAATGGACTTTGTATCTTAATATGAAGGAAAGGGAAGGTACTATGGTCTAAATGTTTGTGTCTCCCCACCTAACCCCCAAAGTGATGGTATTAGGAGGCAGGGCCATTAGGAAGTGATTAAGTCATGAGAGCAGACTTAATCTGCTCTCATGCATGGGATGAGTGTCCTTCGAGGCCCTAAAGAGACCCCTCACTCTAGAAGATGCCGTCTATGAACCAGAAAGCAGGCCCTCCCCAGATACCAAATCTGCAGGCACCTTGATCTTGGACTTCCCAGCCTCCAAAACCGTGAAAAAAAGAAAGAAAAAAAAATATATATATATGCGTGAGATGGGGTCTTATTCTGTCACCCAGGCTTGAGTGCAGTGGTGCGATCATAGCTCACAGCAGCCTCAACCTTTCAGGTTCAAGCAGTCCTTTCACCTCAGCCTCCCAAGTAGCTGGGACTACAATTTTGTGCCACTATGTCTGGTTAATTAAAAAAAAAATTTTTTTTTTTTTTGTAGAGTCAGGGTCTCCCTGTGTTGCCCAGGCTGGTCTTGAGGCTCAAGGTCGTGGGCTCAAGCCATCCTCCAGTCTCAGCCTCCCAAAGTGCTGGGATTATAGGTGTGAGCCACCATGCCCTGCCAGAAATAAATTTGTATTGTTTACAAGCCACCCAGTCTATGGTGTTTTGGTATGGTAGTCTGAACAGACTAAGAAGGTCAAGGGAAAATGACCTTCTCATGAATACTCCCTAAGGAAAGAAGCTATTGACCTGTTTACTGAAGTTTTGCTGACATTGACTGCTTGCAGGGTGCTGTCCTTAGTTCTTTATGTAATCCTCACCGTTCCCCTGAGAGTAGGGCCTATCATTTCTAATTTTAGAGATGAAGAAACCAAGGCTCATAGAGGTTGATGAAGGTATTTTATACCATACAACCAGTAATCATGGAGGGGCCACCTGAACCCATGTATTTGTTCATTTTATTAAAATATCTCAAAAAAAAAAAAAAAAACTTCTTTCTTAAGGAAACAAGCCCATATAAATCTAGGGGAGGGGAAAAATAAATGTGGCAGTAGTGAGAGGTCACTGAAATGTAGCCCTGAGGCTACAGTTTGATCTGGGACCTCATATGTAGATCTGAGACTCCATGGAGTGCCCCCTGCTTGTAAGTTTCATGAGGTCAGGGATTGTATCATCCCAAATCCACTGCCCAGAGGCATGTAGACATCCTCCAGGAGGCTGGCCCTCCAGAGTGGTCCTTCCCAGCTGGCTGCAGAGAAGGCTCAAGCGTGGACACCTGGCAGTGGCCACTGGCTACCAGTCCTGGCTTTGCTTAAATTCCCCATCTGTCTTTGCAGTACATTGTTGTCGTTGCTGTTTTTGAGACGGAGTCTTACTCTGTCACCCAGGCTGGAGTGCAGTGGCGTGACCTCGGCTCAGTGTAACTTCTGCCTCCCAGGTTCAAGTGATTCTTGTGTCTCAGCCTCCCAAGTAGCTGTGACTACAGTCATGCACCACCATGCCCAGCTAATTTTTGTATTTTTAGTAGAGACGGGGGTCGCCATGTTGTCCAGGCTGGTCCCCAACTCCTGACCTCAAGTGATCCACCCGCCTCAGCCCCCCAAAGTACTGAGATTACAGGTGTGAGCCACTGCACCCGGCCCGGTTTTACTCTTTATGTCAGTGAGGCCATGGTCAAGTTGCTGAAACTCCATATACTTCAGTTTCCTCCTCTATAAAGTGGGGATAAGAGGAATTTAATAAGGATTATATGAGATAATGCATGTAAAGCGTTTGTCTTAGCACGATGCGGGCGACACGTGCTCCCAAGTCTCGCTGCCATTGCTCCACCTGCACTGGGCCTGCTTTAGTCCCTGAGCCTCTGTTGGGCCACATGGGGCCGGCACAGAGAGGTGCATTTCGCTATCCCAACTCTGAGATGCAGCCGCTGCTGGGTCTGATCCGGCCTTGAGGCATCTGCTCTCCCACCTCTGCCCTGTCTTTCTCTCATCCCCCCACCCTGCTGAGCTTGGTCCTTGAGCCCATTCAGGGTGGCTGCCATCACTGTTTGTCCCCCAGCTTGGACCTGGGTCTCATCCAGGCTCTGACCCAGCTGCCAGTTGGTGGGAAATCAGAAAGTGAAGCCCGTATTGAACCAAACCGCGAAGGTGCGACCGGCCAAATCCAGATTGTGGGAAACTGCAGGTCAACAGTTTCTGGAGACTCTGTTATTGGGCTCTGCCCTAGAGAAACTGTAGGGAAGGAACAGATCCTCCAGAAATTAAAGAGGCCAAACAGTCATCTCTAGTTAAACAATAAGCAAGACTAGAGAGTTTAGTGATGTACACCTGTGTGGCCAAACTATCAGAAATTCAAGTTTGTGATTCTCATAAAAGTCAGGACAGGGAGCCAGGAGCTGTGGCTCAGGCCTGTAATCCCAGCACTTTGGGAGACTGAGGCAGGCACATCACGAGGTCAGGAGTTCGAGACCATCCTGGCCAACATGGTGAAACCCCGTGTCTACTAAAAATGTAAAAATTAGCTGTGCGTGGCAGCATGTGCCTGTAATCCCAGCTACTCGGGAGGCTGAGGCAGGATAATCACCTGAACCAGGGAGTCAGAGGTTGCAGTGAGCCAAGATCGCACCACTGCACTCGAGCCTGGTGAAAGAGCAAAACTCCGTTTCCAAAAAAAAAAAAAAAAAAAAAAGTCAGGACAGGACTGGTGTTGGGGGTGGGGAGGGTTTTTGGTTGGAAATTAGAAAGTTCTATTTTTAGACCTGGGTAGTGGTTACAAAAGTATTCACCTTATGATAATGTATTAAGGCCATACATTGGTTCAGTGTGGGTTTTACCTGTGTGGTTTCTTTTTTTTAAGTGTATGTTATTTGTGTGTGTGTGTAGTACTTGTGGTTTGTTTTTTTGTTTTTGAGACAGAGTCTCTGTCACCCATGATGGAGTGCAGTGGCACGATCTCAGCCTACTGCAAACTCTGCCTCCTGGGTTCAAGCGATTCTCATGCCTCAGCCTCCCAAGTAACTGGGACTACAGGTGTGCATCACTACTCGTAATTTTTTTTTGTTGTTGTATTTTTAGTAGAGATGGGGTTTCACTATGTTGGCCAAACTGGTCTCAAACTCCTGACCTCAAGTGATCTGCCCCCCTCAGCCTCCCAAAGTGCTAGAATTACAGGCGTGAGCCACCATGCCTGACCTGTAGTGTGGCGTTTATTTGACAATAAAACAGTTCTTAAAAATGTACCCTGGGGCAGAGCTGGGCATAGTGGTCCATGCCTGTAATCCCAGCACTTTGGGAGGCCAAGGTGGGAGGATCGCTTGAGCTCATGAGTTTGAGACTAGCCTGGGCAACATGGCAAGACCCCATCTCTACAAAAAAAATTTAAAAATTAGCCGAATGTGGTGGTGTGTGCCTGTAGTCCCAGCTACTCGGAATACCAAGGCAGGAGGATTGCTTGAGCCCAGGAGGTTGAGGCTGCAGTGAGCCATGATGGCACCACTGCACTCCAGCAGGGTGACAGAACGAGACTGTGTCTTTTAAAAAAAGAAAAGAAAGGGCCGGGCGTTGTGGCTCATGCCTGTAATCCCAGCACTTTGAGAGGCTGAGGTGGGCGGATCACTTGAGGTCAGGAGATCGAGACCAGCCTGGCCAATGTGGTGAAACCCAGTCTCTACTAAAAATACAAAAATTAACCAGGTATGGTGGGGGTGCCTGCAATCCCAGCTACTCAGGAGGCTGAGGCAGGAGAATTGCTTGAACCCGGGAGGCGGAGGTTGCAGTAAGCCGAGATCGTGCCGTTGCACTCTAGCCTGTGCAATAAGAGCGAAACG
Source organism: Hylobates moloch (assembly GCF_009828535.3). Lineage (NCBI taxonomy): Eukaryota > Metazoa > Chordata > Mammalia > Primates > Hylobatidae > Hylobates > Hylobates moloch. Next base: position 80,928,668 of record NW_026652280.1, read on the forward strand.
CCGTCTTAAAATGAAAATAAAAGACAAGAAAAATATCCTTTGGGTCTAGTCCCAGTGCCACCACACAAAGTCCACCTCTCTTTCTGCTCTCCTGCCTTTGTCACAATTCTGACCCGTTTGGAACCTAACCTAAGTCAAGGCCTGAACAGAGTTACAGAGTTATTCTAAAGCAAAGTGTGTGTGTGTGTGTGTGTGTGTGTGTGTGTGTGTGTGTCTCCAAGTGTATGTATTTCCTTTTTACTTCTGAGATTGTACCTTCTGGGACAGGTAGAAACCTTTCTTCTTTCAAGTCCTTCATCTTCAGTGGCTACTTTCCATCCCCATAGCTAAAGTTTAAGAAAATCTATCCCTAAAGAAGGGGTCCAACCTCAGTCTTAACTTTTTTTTTTTTTTTTTTTGAGACAGAGTTTCACTCTTGTTGCCCAGGCTGGAGTGCAATGGCACGATCTCCACTCACCACAACCTCCGCCTCCCGTGTTCAAGAAATTCTCCTGCCTCAGCCTTCCAAGTAGCTGGGATTACAGATGTGTGCCACCACGCCTGGCTAATTTTTGTATTTTCAGGAGAGACGGGGTTTCCCTATGTTTGCCAGGCTGGTCTTGAACTCCTGACCTCAGGTGATCCGCCTGCCTTGGCCTCCTAAAGTGCTGGGATTACAGGTGTGAGCCACTGCACCCAGTCTTATTAACTCTGTAGAAGGCATTAGCAGCCCCAATTTGCTTGCTGAACAGATCTTCCTTGCATGAGTTGGATAAAACTTCTCTCCAAAATTTCACGTATGGACTTTTTACCTGATGATCAGGTAAGCTTTACATTTTTATCACACGAGCGCCACCATCCTATCTCTCTTTGCTATTTTTCTCTCTTTATCTGCACTACTTGCTTCACATTTACTCCTTTCTGCACTTGGAAAGAGAAGAGGGAAAATGCATTTTAAAAAAAAGAGGCGAGAAATGGAAACTAGAGAGGCCTCCCACTGGCCTCCCCCATGGTGGCGTCCACTTGGCACTTGGCCTCCCCTGTTCTGCCGCAGAAAAGTCAGTCTGTGTCTATGCTCATCCTGAAAACAGGCAGAGAGGTAGGAGCGGGGAGGCCTCCCACTGCCTTCTCTGGGGAGGGATCCTAAGTCCCACGGAACATTTATAGAGCCCCTTCTCTCCAACAAGGCAAGAACCCTGTTGCAAAGGAACACAAAGATCCCCAGAGAAGCCTGTGCAGGAAAGATAAAGTGGAAAAACCCACAGTCAAAAAGGAAAGAAAAACAGCTGTGGCCTTCCGAAAAGACAAGTGTCCACTGTTCTCTAATGTGGCTGGTTTTCCTAACTCCTCACATACTGATTCCCTCTTCATCGGATGTCCCCAAGGCCAGAGCACAGTCTGATTTGTCCAGAGCCACTTTGTGAGCAGGAAAAAAACCAACTGATTTTCCTCTGCTCTCACACTACACAATAAAGACAGAAGACTTCTGTGACCAAATGTGTGGATTTTTTTCCCCACATGCCAAGCAATCAATCAATTTTGCCATGGACACCAGCTGGGTGTCTTTCAGTTTAATTCTGACTCCACCTACTCCGAAATAGCATCAGATCTCCCAGGTTTAGGGCTCAGTGCCTCAGGCTGCCCCTCTCGCTTTAGACGCCAGTTGCATCTCAAGATATGTGATGCAGTTAGGCACATAGCCAGACATACTTTACCCCAGGCTGGGGCTCAGGGCCCAGGTTCAAGTCCCAGCAACACCTCCAACAGGGCGTGAGAATGAGCTATTTCCTCCACTTCTGTTTGTACAAATGAAATACACAAAAACACCACTAGCCCTGGGCCCAGGCTTTCACTGTCAAAAGGATTTGAAGAATTTTGTCATCATATTTGAACCTCAAAACAGTCCCAGGGGAAGCAGGGCATGTTTTTTTTTTTTTTATTAATTTTTTTTGCACACAAAAACAATAAACATTTTCTAATAATACATACAAACAAAAAGATGCGTATCAAACATATTAGGAAGGTTGCACATGGGAAGTCGGGGAATAGAAATGGGGGGTGGGAGTTAAAATAAATGAGAGAGGGACTTTATATGGATCAGTGATAATAACTCAATCCTCTATTTGACAAAGAAGAGGGAGAAGGAAGAGGAAGAAAAAGAAAGTGGGATAAAGGATCAGAAAGGGAGGAAAATAGAAAAAATTAGAGTATGACTCCAGGGTAGACCTGTTTTGTTGTCACTGAGTTGGTTGGTTAGTTTGTCTGTTGTATTTTTCATGTTTCGCCAAGTTGGCCAGACTGGTCTCGAACTCCTAGCCCGAAGTGATCAACCCGCCTCGCCCCCCAGAGTGCCGGGACCACAGGCGTGAGCCACCACGTCCAGCCCCCACATTGCTTCTGGCCTCCGTGGTAGACCTCCGAGACGGAGCGGCCGGGCAGAGGCGCTCCTCACTTCCCAGAAGATGGGCGGCCGGGCAGAGGGGCTCCTCACTTCCCAGACGATGGGTGGCCGGGCAGAGGCGCTCCTCACTTCCCAGACGGGGCGGCCGGGCAGAGGCGCTCCTCACTTCTTCCCGGACGGGGCGGTAGGGCAGAGGCGCTCCTCACTTCCCAGTCGGTGGGTGGCCGGGCAGAAGCGCTCCTCACCTCCTAGACGATGGGTGGCCGGGCAGAGGCGCTCCTCACCTCCCAGACGATGGGTGGCCGGGCAGAGGCGCTCCTCACCTCCCAGACGATGGGTGGCCGGGCAGAAGCGCTCCTCACTTCCCAGATGGGGAGGCCAGGCAGAGGGGCGGCCGGGCAGAGACGCTCCCTACCTCCCAGACGGGGCGGCGGCCGGGCAGGGGCTGCAATCCCATCACCCTGGTAGGCCAAGGCAGGCGGCTGGGAGGCGGAGGCTGCCGCGAGCCCAGACCACGCCACCGCACTCCAGCCCGGGCAACACCGAGCACCGGGTGAGCGAGACTCCGTCTGTAGTCCCAGCACCCTGGGAGGCCGAGGCGGGCAGAGCGTTCGGGGTCAGGAGCTGGCGACTAGCGTGGCCAAGATGGCGAACACGGGCCGGCAGGCAAAGGAGAAAAAACAGGCAGCGGTGGCGCGCGCCGGCAGTCCCAGGCAGTCCGCCGCGCGGGGTAGCAGCGAGACGAGGAGATTGCTGCCCGGGCCACAGAGGGAAAGAAAAAGAAAGAAAGAAAGGAAGGAAGGAAGGCAGGCAGGCAGGCAGGCAGGCGGGCGCAGGGCATGTTTTAAGATGATGTCATCCATTGCTTTCTTGGTACGAACTAAGCACCTTGCCCTCCCTCCCTCTTCCTAGGGGAAGGCTGAGACATTTCTGGCTCCAGTAAATTAACAACCTCATCTCAACTGACTTATTGAAAGAATGAAGTAGCTGGGATTACAGGCATGCACCACCATGACCACCTAATTTTGTATTTTTTAGAGGAGACTGTGTTGCACCATGTTGGTCATGCTGGTCTTGAACTCCTGACCTCAGGTGATCCACCTTTCTTGGCCTCCCAAAGTGCTGGGATTACAGGCGTGAATCACCATGCCCTGCAATTCTCAGACTTTCAAAGCCTCACAGGTCATGATGGTTGCAGGGGTCCTGTAACCATCTCTCAGTCCTTGCTGATCCATGTGTAAGGTGCAGTTTCTCTGGTGTTAATACCTAGCAAATGGAATTTGTATCTTAATATGAAGGAAAGGGAAGGTGCTATGGTCTAAATGTTTGTATCTCCCCAAAATTTATATGTTGAGACCTAACCCCAAGATGATGGTATTAGGAGGCAGGGCCATTGGGAGGTGATTAAGTCATGAGAGCAGAGCTCTCATGCATGGGATGAGTGTCCTTCGAGGCCCTAAAGAGACCCCTCACTCTAGAAGATGCCGTCTGTGAACCAGGAAGCAGGCCCTCCCCAGATACCAAATCTGCAGCCACCTTGATCTTGGACTTCCCAGCCTCCAAAACTGTGAAAAAAAGAACTGTTGACTGACCAGCTTCAAGGGTTCCCATGGCTCCCTCTTTAGACTCAATTAATTTGCTAGAGCAACTTACAGGATTCAGGGAAATACTGATGTTTGCCAGTTTATTATAGAAGATATGAAGAAGGATACAGATGAAGAGGTGCATAAAAAGAGGTATGGCGGGGGCCGAGTGCGGTGGCTCACGCATGTAATCCCAGCACCTTGGGAGGTTGAGGTGGGCAGAGCATGAGGTCAGGAGTTTGAGACCAGCCTGGCCAACATGGTGAAACCCCATCTCTACTAAAAAAATTTAAAAATTAGCTGGGCATGGTGGCACACACCTGTAGTCCCAGCTACTCGGAAGGCTGAGGCAGGAGCATCGCTTGAACCTGGGAGGTGGAGGTTGCAATGAGCCAAGATGGTGCAACTGCACTCCAGCCTGGGCAACAAAGCAAGACTCTGTCTCAAAAAAACAAACAAAAAAAAGGTATGGGGGAGGGGAATGGAGCTTCCATGCCCTTCCCAGGCAAATCAGGCTCCAACAACCTTTCTGTGTTCAGCTGTCTGGAAGCTCTTCATACTCCATCCTCCTGGGCTTTTTGTTTGTTTGTTTTGGAGATGGAGTTTGGCTCTTGTTGCCTAGGCTGGAGTGCAATGGCCCAGTGAAGGTGAACCTTCACCTCCCGGGTTCAAGCTATTCACCTGTCCCAGCCTCCCAAGTAGCTGGGATTACAGATAGCCTGCCACCACGCCCAGCTAATTTTTGTATTTTTAGTAGAGACGGGGTTTTACCGTGTTGGTCAGGCTGGTCTTGAACTCCTGACCTCAGGCAACCTGTTCGCCTTGGCCTCCCAAAGTGTTGGAATTACAGGCGTGAGCCACCGCGCCTGGCTCCTCCTTAGCTTTTTATGGAGACTTCATTGGTTAGACATGATTGAAGCACGGACAGCCATGCAGAAATGTCATTGAACCAAAAGGGAATGATCAAAGGCTAATGGACTGACTCAGGAATGCCAGCAAGGCCTGTCTGTCTAGATTCTTCTTGAACTCTCTGTGCAGCTGTCCTTCCTCCAGGGTACGGGGCAGGATCTTGTCTGGAATGGTTGTCTTGTAACCTACAATTAGGCGAGGTAGGTTGGGGAATTTCTTTAGGGCTAGCTCCTAGACAAAAAGGCAGGAAACCGATTCCTGCCTTGGGAAGAAAAAGGAGCAGGTAAAAGGAGGGCAGGAGAAGATCAGGGAGAGAGATTCTGTTTTCTGAGGCTGGGTCAGAGGCCTAAAACACCCCAATATTATCACAAAAGACTATGACAAGGGCTATGGGAGTTATAAGCCAGAAACCGTGGGTGAGAACCAATACATATGTATCATAATGTCACACCAACTAACCAGCTCCGAAGTTTTCACTTTTCCCTGGAGCTTTCTATTTTTCTTTTCTTTCTTTCTTTTTTTTTTTTTTAATGAGTTTCACTCTTGTTGCCCAGGCTGGAGTGCAATGGCCTGGTCTTAGCTCACCACCTCCTGGGTTCAAGTGATTCTCCTGCCTCAGCCTCCAGAGTACCTGGGATTACAGGCACCTGCCACCATGCCCAGCTAATTTTGTATTTTTGGTAGAGATGGGGTTTCTCCATGTTAGTCAAGCTGGTCTCGAACTCCCAACCTCAGAAGATCCGCCCACCTTGGCCTCCCAAAGTGCTGGGATTACAGGCATGAGCCACCGTGTCCAGCCTATTTCTTCTGCTTTCTTGTGGGCTATTTCTCCCCCTTGATGTTCTCTTCCAATGTTCCTTCCTCCTTTGCCTGGGAAGGCCCTGATGAACACCACCAGACTTGGATACCCACCTACCGATGGAGCAAATGAAGAGAAGATCAAGGACAAAGCCCTTTAACCTCCCTCCATCTTGGTGCCTCCCGCACCAGCACTCAGACCAGAAGTATCAGGCAGAGAAGAAGCCTTAAAAACTCTTTCCACAGTGTCCAGCCTTGGAGGAATTGGAGAACAGCAGCTAAAGGCTGAATTTGAGGGATAAAGATAAGGCATGGAGAAGGCCAAAATTAAACCCAAATCTGTATCAACTCAGGGCTTTCACAGGCAGCGAAGACCCCTAGATCTATCATGACATCTGAGTCATTGCCTTGTAGCCCCTATCTAGCAGTTGATCTCTTGATATTTCCACTCTTCATTCAATATCGACCTACAAGGGGCCTTCTCTTACACCAGCACTCCACAAACTGTTGTGGGTGATGCCAAGACGACAAAGAACAACATCCAGCCTTTAGTGAGCTGGTGGTGGGAATGTGAGAAGCACATGGAAGGTACATGTTGGTCTCTATGGTTAGTTCAGCATCCAACTGCACACACAGTTGATGCATGCCAGGGGAGTTCGAAGGAAGGTACATTTAGGGACTGTATTAGTGTCCTCTGGGTGCCGTCACAAAGTACCACAAGCTGGGTGGCTTAAAACAGCAGAGATTTAGGCCGGGCATGGTGGCTCACACCTGTAATCCCACCACTTTGGGAGGCCGAGGTGGGTGGATCACCTGAGGTTGGGAGATCAAGACCAGCCTGACCAACATGGAGAAACCCCATCTCTACTAAAAATATAAAAATTAGTTGGGCATGGTGGCGGGAGCCTGTAATCTGAACTACTCGGGAGGCTGAGGCAGGAGAATTGCTTGAACCTGGGAGGCAGAGGTTGTGGTGAGCTGAGATCGCGCCACTGCACTCCAGCCTGGGCAACAAGAGCACAACTTCATCTCAAAACAACAAAGAAACAAACAAACAAAACAGCACAGATTTATTCTCTCATAGCTTTGAAGGCGAAAATCCAAAATTTCCAGGCAAGACTCCTTCCTCAGTTAGGAGTCTTCAGCTGTTGGTGGTTGCCAGCTATCTGTACCATTTCTTGACTTTGTAACTGCATCACCCTGATTCTGTCTTCATCTTACACGGCTGTGTTCTTTCTGTGTGTGTCTCTGCCTCTGTGACCAAATTTCTCTCTTCTTACAAAGAAGTTACAGCCCACCTGAATCCAGTATTACCTCATTTTTACTTGGTTACATCTGTAAAGATCCTATTTCTTTTTTTATTTTGGTATTTGATAACTCAGCTAAAAAAGATCACATTTCCAGGCTGGACGTGGTAGCTTATGCCTGTAATCCCAACACTACGGGAAGCCGAGGTGGGAGCGTCATTTGAGCCCAGGAGTTCGAGTCCAGCCTGGGCAACATGGCGAAAGTCTGTCTCTACAAAATAATACAAAAATTAGCCAGGAGTGGTGGTGTGCGCCTATAGTCGCAGCTACTTGGGAAGCTGAGGCAGGAGGATCTCTTGAATCTGGGAGATGGAGAGTGCAGTGAGCCAATATTTAGCCACTGCACTGCAGCCTGGGCGACACAGTGAGACCCTGTCTCAAAAAAACAAAAACATAAAAGGAAAGAAAAGATCTTATTTTTTATTATTTCTTTTTTGAGACGGCGTCTCACTCTGTCACCCAGGCTGGAGTGCAATGGTGTGATCTCGGCTCACTGCAACCTCTGCCTCCCGGGTTCAAGTGATTCTCCTGCCTCAGCCTCCCAAGCAGCTGGGACTACAGGTGCCCACCACCACACCCAGCTAATTTTTATACTTTTAATAGAGACGGGGTTTCACCATGTTGGCCAGGATGGTCTCGATCTCTTGATCTTGTGATCCACCCGCCTCAGCCTCCCAACAGGCTGGAATTACAGGCGTGAGCCACCGTGCCCGGCCAGAAAAGATCTTATTTTTAAATAAAATCATGTTCACAGGGATTGGGGTTAGGACTTGAATATATCTTTTGAGGGGACAAAATGTGACCTATACCAGGAAGATAAAACAAAGGCTGGACAAAGTGATTGATTTTTCACTGTAGAGGTCACAGGACTGTACCCCTGGGCTTGGAACAGAGAATCAGGGAAGAATATAACGAAAGATCAAAGATGCTGGGGGCAAGATCTTGCATCCTTGACCCTTGAGTCATTTGTTAGTTTTCTAGGGCTGTGGTAGCAAAGTACCACAAAGGTGGTGGCTTAAAGTAATAGAGATTGTCTTGGGAGGCCGAGGCAGGCGGATCACGAGGTCAGGAGATCAAGACCACGGTGAAACCCCGTCTCTACTAAAAATACAAAAAAAAAAAATTAGCCGGGCGTGGTGGCAGGTGCCTGTAGTCCCAGCTACTCGGAGAGGCTGAGGCAGGAGAATGGCGTGAACCTGGGAGGCGGAGCTTGCAGTGAGCCGAGATTGCGCCACTGCGCTCCAGCCTGGGTGACAGAGCAAGACTCCGTCTCAAAAAAAAAAAAAAAAAAGTAATAGAGATTGTCGAAGCCCAAAATCTGAAATCAAGGTGTGGGGCAAGGCCATGTTTCTGCCTGCAGCTCCAGGGGAAGATCTCTCCTTGCCTTCTTAGATTCTGGTGGCCACCGGCATTCCTTGGCTTGTGGGAGCATTGCTCCAATCGCCACCCCTATCTTCACCTTGGCCTTCTCCTTTGTGTCTCTGTGTCTTTTCCTCATCAAGAGGGCCCCCCAGGGTAATCCAGGACAACTTAATTGTATCTGTAGAGACTGTTTTCCCAAATAAGGGCAGATTTACAGATTCTGGGGCATGGACATATCTTGTTGGGGATGGCCATTCAACTTACTACGTGTGATATTCCTGATGTTTAGGGAACGCACTTTTTAAATTTTTTCTTTATTATATATTTTTATTTTTTTAGAGATGGGGTCTCACTCTATTGCCCAGGCTCGTCTCGAACTCCTGGGCTCAAGGGATTCTTCTACCTCGGACTCCCAAAGGGCTGGGAGTTCACAGGCGTGAGCCACTGCGCCTGACCGGGAAATGCACTTTGATTTGTCACCCATTCACTCAATAATACTTGTTGTGCACCCATTATGTGCCAGGGACTATTCTAGATGCTAGAGACACAGCAATGCAGGTTCCTGCTCTTCATGCAATTTTTTTGTTTTGTTTTGTTTTTTGTTTTTTTGAGACAGAGTCTTGCTCCATCGCCCAGGCTGAAGTGCAGTGGTGCGATCTCCGCCTCTTGGGTTCAAGCAATTCTCCTGTCTCAGCCTCCCAAGTAGCTGGAATTACAGGCACATGCCACCATGCCCAGCTAATTTTTTTTAATTTAATTTTATTATTATTATACTTCAAGTTTTAGGGTACATGTGCACAATGTGCAGGTTTGTTACATATGTATATATGTGCCATGTTGGTGTGCTGCACCCATTAACTCGTCATCTAGCATTAGGTATATCTCCTAATGCTATCCCTCTCCCCTCCCCCCGCCCCACAACAGTCTCTGGAGTGTGATGTTCCCCTTCCTGTGTCCATGAGTTCTCATTGTTCAATTCCCACCTATGAGTGAGAACATGCAGTGTTTGGTTTTTTGTCCTCGCGATAGTTTACTGAGAATTGATGATTTCCAGTTTCATCCATGTCCCTACAAAGGACATGAACTCATCATTTTTTATGGCTGCATAGTATTCCATGGTGTATATGTGCCACATTTTCTTAATCCAGTCTACCGTTGTTGGACATTTGGGTTGGTTCCAAGTCTTTGCTATTGTGAATAGTGCCACAATAAACATACGGGTGCATGTGTCTTTATAGCAGCATGATTTATAGTCCTTTGGGTATATATCCAGTAATGGGATGGCTGGGTCAAATGGTATTTCTAGTTCGAGATCCCTGAGGAATCGCCACACTGACTTCCGCAATGCTTGAACTAGTTTACAGTCACACCAACAGTGTAAAAGTGTTCCTATTTCTCCACATCCTCTCCAGCACCTGTTGTTTCCTGACTTTTTAATGATGGCCATTCTAACTGGTGTGAGATGGTATCTCACTGTGGTTTTGATTTGCATTTCTCTGATGGCCAGTGATGAGCATTTTTTCATGTGTTTTTTGGCTGCATAAATGTCTTCTTTTGAGAAGTGTCTGTTCATGTCCTTTGCCCACTTTTTGATGGGATTGTTTGTTTTTTTCTTGTAAATTTGTTTGACTTCATTGTAGATTCTGGATATTAGCCCTTTGTCAGATGAGTAGGTTGCGAAAATTTTCTCCCATTCTGTAGGTTTCCTGTTCACTCTGATGGTAGTTTCTTTTGCTGTGCAGAAGCTCTTTAGTTTAATGAGATCCCATTTGTCAATTTTGGCTTTTGTTGCCATTGCTTTTGGTGTTTTAGACATGAAGTCCTTGCCCATGCCTATGTCCTGAATGGTATTGCCTAGGTTTTCTTCTAGGGTTTTTATGGTTTTAGGTCTAACATGTAAGTCTTTAATCCATCTTGAATTAATTTTTGTATAAGGTGTAAGGAAGGGATCCAGTTTCAGCTTTCTACATATGGCTAGCCAGTTTTCCCAGCACCATTTATTAAATAGGGAATCACCACCGATCCCTATTTAGACAGAAATACAAACCACCATCAGAGAATACTACAAACACCTCTATGCAAATAAACCAGAAAATCTAGAAGAAATAGATAAATTCCTCGACACATACACCCTCCCAAGACTAAACCAGGAAGAAGTTGAATCTCTGAATAGACCAATAACAGGCTCTGAAATTGTGGCAATAATCAATAGCTTACCAACGAAAAAGAGTCCAGGACCAGATGGATTCACAGCCGAATTCTACCAGAGGTACAAGGAGGAACTGGTATCATTGCTTCTGAAACTATTCCAATCAATAGAAAAAGAGGGAATCCTCCCTAACTCATTTTATGAGGCCAGCATCACCCTGATACCAAAGCAGGGCAGAGACACAACCAAAAAAGAGAATTTCAGACCAATATCCTTGATGAACATTGATGCAGAAATCCTCAATAAAATACTGGCAAACTGAATCCAGCAGCACATCAAAAAGCTTATCCACCATGATCAAGTGGGCTTCATCCCTGGGATGCAAGTCTGGTTCAACATACGCAAATCAATAAATGTAATCCAGCATATAAACAGAACCAATTACAAAAACCACATGATTATCTCAATAGATGCAGAAAAGGCCTTTGACAAAATTCAACAACACTTCATGCTAAAAACTCTCAATAAATTAGGTATCGATGGGACGTATCTTAAAATAATAAGAGCTATCTATGACAAACCCACAGCCAATATCATACTGAATGGGCAAAAACTGGAAGCATTCCCTTTGAAAACTGGTAGAAGACAGGGATGCCCTCTCTCACCACTCCTATTCAACATAGTATTGGAAGTTCTGGCCAGGGCAATTAGGCAGGAGAAGGAAATAAAGGGTATTCAATTAGGAAAAGAGGAAGTCAAATTGTGCCTGTTTGCAGATGATATGATTGTATATCTAGAAAACCCCGTTGTCTCAGCCCAAAATCTCCTTAAGCTGATAAGCAACTTCAGCAAAGTCTCAGGATACAAAATCAATGTACAAAAATCACAAGCATTCTTATACACCAATAACAGACAAACAGAGAGCCAAATCATGAGTGAACTCCCATTCACAATTGCTTCAAAGAGAATAAAATACCTAGGAATCCAACTTACAAGGGACATGAAGGACCTCTTCAAGGAGAACTACAAACCACTGCACAATGAAATAAAAGAGGATACAAACAAATGGAAGAACATTCCATGCTCATGGGTTGGAAGAATCAATATCATGAAAATGGCCATACTGCCCAAGGTAATTTATAGATTCAATGCCATCCCCAACAAGCTACCAATGACTTTCTTCACCGAATTGGAAAAAACTACTTTAAAGTTCATATGGAACCAAAAAAGAGCCCGCATCACCAAGTCAATCCTAAGCCAAAAGAACAAAGCTGGAGGCATCATACTACCTGACTTCAAACTATACTACAAGGCTACAGTAACCAAAACAGCATGGTACTGGTACCACAACAGAGACATAGATCAATGGAACAGAACAGAGCCCTCAGAAATGATGCCGCATATCTACAACTATCTGATCTTTGACAAACCTGACAAAAATGCCCAGCTAATTTTTTAATATTTTTAGTAGAGATGAGGTTTTGCCTTTTGGCCAGGCTGGTCTCGAGCTCCTGACCTCAGGTGATCCGCCTGCTTCAGCCTCCCAAAGTAGTGGGATGTGAGCCACCGTGCCCAGCTGTTTTATTTGTTTTGTTTTGTTTTGTTTTGTTTTGTTTTGTTTTAAGACGAAGCCTCACTCTATTGCCCAGGCTAGAGTGCAGTGGCGCAATCTTGGCTCATTGCAACCTCCGCCTCCCAGGTTCAAGTGATTCTCCTGCTTCAGCCTCCTAAGTAGCTGGGATTACAGGCGCCTGCCACCATGCCAAGCTAATTTTTTTGTATTTTTAGTAGAGATAAGGTTTCACCATGTTGGCCAGGGCTGATCTTGAACCTCTGACCTCAAGTGATCCTCCTGCCATGGCCTCCCAAAGTGTTAGGATTATAGGCGTGAGCCACTGTGCCTGGCATTTTGTGCAGTTTTTATTCTAGGGGGAGGAGATGGAGAACACATTATTAGACAAATAGACAAGGAAATATTTAGGATAAGGGCTGCAAGGAAATGCAGCAGGGATGAGTGATGGTATGACTCGGGGGCTACTGCAACCTTGAGGGAAAGGCCTCTGTGTAGAGGTGACATTTAAGCCGAGGGCTGAGAGCGAAGAAGGAGACAGCCATGCAGAGACCTGGGACAAGCATTTCTGGCAGAAGAAACAGTAGGAGCAAAGGCCCCGAGGTAGGAGTGAGCTGAGCACATTCGAAGAACAGAAAGATGGTGCAAGTATCTAAAACATGGTGAGTCAGAAAGAGAGGGGCTGGATTTGGGGTTGGAGAAGCTGACTGAGCCAGATCACATGGGGCCTGGAGGCCAGTGAGGAAGCTGGGCTTTTATTCCAGGGGCCAGGGGAATCCATTAGGTTTTATGTTGTTGTGTTGTTGTTGGGAGTCTTGCTCTGTTGCCAGGCTGGAGTGTAGTGGCACAATCTCGGCTCACTGCAATATCCGCCTCCTGGGTTTAAGCGATTCTCCTGCCTCAGCTTCTTGAGTAGCTGGGATTACAGGTGCGCACTACCACGCCCGGCTAATTTTTGTATTTTTAGTAGAGACAGGGTTTCACCATGTTGGCCAGGCTGGTCTCGAACTCCTGACCTTGTGATCTGCCTGCCTCGGACTCTTAAAGTGCTGCGATTACAGGCATAAGCCACAGCCCCCAGCCGATCCATTAGGTTTTAAGCAGGAGAACACTATGATCTCAGTCATGTGCTTAAAAGCTCACTCTGGCTGCTGAGGGAAACATGGGCTGCAGAAGGCCAGAGTCAAAGCAGGGAGATGAGTTAGGAGGAGGTCACTGCTGCAGTACCCAGAGGTGGCGATGGCAGTTTGGACCAGGGCATGGCCGCAGAGGTGGAGGGACCGATTCCAGACGAGTTCTGGAGGTGGAGGTGACAAGAGGCCCTGACAGATTGGTCATGTGGGGTGAGTAAAGAAGAGACTCCAGAATGAATCTTAGGTTTCAGAAACCAGCAAATAAATTTCTGTTGTCACTGCTTTAATTTTGGTAAAATACATGTCACATAAAATTTACCATTTTAACCATTTTAAAGTGTACCATTCCGTGGCATTAAGTGCATTCATAATGTTATGTAACCATCACCACGATCTATTTCCAGAGATTTTCTGGGTTTATGCATGTGCATTGAACAATCTGAGTATTCGTCAGATTCTGTTGAGAGTAGAGCGTGCAAAGTTTCTTGGGAGCCAGTGTTCCTGTCCATAAAGACCACCTCTGATGGGGGCTGCGATTTCCTCCCATTGTTTCCAGTTGGCTCCTGGGGCTGGGGAACATGACATCCTATTTTATTTTCCCTTTGCTTCCGCCTCAGCAGAACCTAGGAGAAATCCTGGCATGGTGCCGGATGATCAATTTCATGTTGACCTTAATGAGGACCGAGGCCCTGACACTCTATGCTTCCTGCCGCCTCCATGTACACGCACAAGAGAGTTCTGAGTGCAGTAAGGGTTAAAAATCCTTTTGACACTAATCTAAAGCTTTGCTCCCTCTGGTCCACAGGGGGTGATCTGTTACGAATAGGAAAGGTCGACTGAAGGATAGACAGAGTGTCTGATGTTTCCAGCTGAAATCCTAGGAGGCCTGACTGCAGAACTCTGCAGAGAGGGCGGGAGGAGTGCGGAGGTGGTGGGGGTGGGGTGTGTGTGGGGATGGCTATGGTGTGCAGAGACCCTGGCTTTTCACAGTTGCCTTTAGAGAGGTCTTTAATGACTACATTAACCCTAGGGCTACCTAGGGAGAACCCACAGCTTTGCAATACAGACTAAGAATGCTACTCCCTCTCTCTCCCACTGCCTATCCCCACGATTGGGCTCCAATGAGTGATGTGCGTAGCTGCTAACAATTTCTTCTATAGTTTAATTTAGGATTGAGGCCATGTGGGTGTCTATTTGGTATTAGGTTGGTGCAAAAGTAATTGCAGTTTTTGCCATTAAAAGTAATTTTGCCTGCCAGGCACAGTGGCTCACACCTGTAATCCCAGCACTTCGGGAGGCTGAAGCAGGTGGATCTCCTGAGGTCAGGAATTCAAGACCAGCCTGGCCAACGTGGTGAAACGCTGTCTCTACTAAAAAATACAAAAATTAGCCAGACATGGTGGTATGTGCCTGTAGTCCCAGCTACTGAGGAGGCTGAGACAGGAGAATCACTTGAATCCAGGAGGTGGAGGTTGCAGTGAGCTGAGATCACACCACTGCACTCCTGCCTGGGCAACAGAGCGAGATCTGTCTCAAAAAAAAAAAGAGAAAAAAAAGGTAACTTTGCCATTACTTTTAATGGCAAAAACCTCAATTACTTTTGCACCAATGTAATAAACAGTTTCATTTCATAATCCTCTGGGACGAAGCTGGATGGGGCATCCTACAGGTAAGAGGAGGAATCATATTCAGTAGTCCCCCAACTTATCAACAGCGGGTACATTCCAAGACCCTCAGTGGATATGTGACATCGTGGATAGTCCTGAACCCCATATATACTATACATACAAACCAATAAAAAGTTTAATTTATAAATTAAGCATAGTAAGAGATTAACAACATTAATAATAAAATAGAACAATTGGGCTGGGCGTGGTGGCTCACACCTGTAATCCCAGCACTTTGGGAGGCTGAGGCAAGAGGATTTCTTGAGTCCAGAAGTTCAAGACCAGCCTGGGCAATAAAGTGAGACACCATCTCTAAAAAATAAAAATAAAGAACAATGATGACAACAGACTACAATAAACTACTGTAATAAAAGTGATGTGAATGTGGTCTCTCTCAAAATATCTGTACTGTACTCACCCGCTGATGAGATGATGCAGTGTGGTGAGCTGCACGAGGTGAGTGGCATAGCATTGTGATGAGTGTTGGGCTTCTCTTGAGCTTCTGACAAACATCAGGAGGATCATCTGCTTCGGGTGATCCTGGATCACTGGGCCATGATGATGTCAATGGTTGGATGTCAGGAGCAGATGATATCAATGATATCGACTATCAATTGATAGTTGAAGGGATTTTTTGCTGAAATCTTTTGGAAGAACATTGTAATCTGAAGATATTGTCTCTTTCTTTTTTTCCTTTTCTTTTTTTTTAAGATGGAGTTTGTCTCTTGTTGTCCAGGCTGGAATGAATGGCAAGATCTCGGCCCACTGCAACCTCCGTCTCCCAGGTTCAAGTGATTCTCCTGCCTCAGCCTCCTGAGTAGCTGGGATTACAGGCATGCGCCACCATGCCCAGCTAATTTTGTATTTTTGGTAGAGACGGGGTTTTTCCATGTAGGTCAGGCTGGTCTCGAACCCCTGACCTCAGGTGATCCGCCCGCCTCAGCCTCCCAAAGTGCTAGGATTACCGGTGTGAGCCACCGCACCCAGCCTTTTCTTCCTTTTTTTTTTTTTTTTTTGAGATGGAGTTTCACTCTTGTTGCCCAGGCTGGAGTGCAATGGCGCGATCTCGGCTCACCACAACCTCCGCCTCCCAGATTCAAGCAATTCTCCTGCCTCAGCCTCCCAAGTAGCTGAAATTACAGGTGCCTGCCACCATGCCCGGCTAATTTTTGTATTTTTAATAGAGATGGGGTTTTGGCCAGGCTGGTCTTGAACTCCTGACCTCAGGTGATCTGCCTGCCTCAGTCTCCCAAAGTGTTGGGATTACAGGCGTGAGCCACTGTGCCCAGCCCGTCTCTTTCTTTCTAACTGATCAAGTGTTGCTGCAGACGTTGTAATCCTTCAGTGATCATTCGAGTGACCTTGATGCTGCCCTCCACTTGGGGATTGTATTCCATAATTTTGCCCTTTAATGTCTATGCAATTTGAAACACTGGCAAATTTTTATTATTGATTCATTTATTTTTTGGAGGCAGGGTCTCACTCTGTTGCCCAGGCTGGAGTGCAGTGGCGCAATCATGGCTCACTCCAGCCTCAATGGCCTGGGCTCAAGCAATCCTCTGGCCTTGGCCTCCCTTTAGCTGGAACCACAGGCACATACCAGCACGTCCTGCTAATTTTTAAATTTTTGGTTGAAATGGGGTCTCACTTTGTCATCCAAGCTGGTGTCAAACACTCGGGCTCAAGCAATCCTCCCGCCTCGGCCTCCCAAAGTGCTGGGGTTACTCATGAGCCACTGTGCAGGCCTTGATCTGTCTTTTTTATCTGTATTTTCTCAGTATGTTTGTGGTAGAGTTTGGCCTTCTTTGAATGTTCATCAGCCTCCCAACTATCCTTTCCCTTTTTCTTGTGGTAATCCAAACAACATCCATAGTGTTGACAGGGTAACTCAATATATTCATTTTGTGGCCTGGTGACAACCCCAGAGCCACCTGGTGCAGCCCCCAGGGCCTAGAGAAGCTAAGAATTTTGGGGTCTCAAAGACCCACAAGCTGACTCGGTGTGGCTTTCAACAGAAAAGGGTCATCATCTCAAGAAGAAAGCGTTTAATTGAACTAAACTGGGAACTTCTCAGGGTTTTACCACAAACCTAGCCCCGAGCATGTCTACAAAATTACTGACATGAGGCTTTGTTTGTTGAACTGCTCTTCATCTCATAAGCAGAAGAAAAAAAATAGTAAAAAGAATTCCTGCCATATATTACTCTGGAATAAACTGCTGGAAGTGTTATTCTAAAACATTTTTATGGTGAATACTTTGGTGATATGTTTTCTATTCCTCCTATTCCATTCATTGTTTCTATGCCAAAATAGGGTAGGTCTTATCTCCAGTCTACAGTCAAAGAAACTTATTCAGCTCTAAAAGTAGAAGCAGAATTTATACCATGTTCACAATGGTCACTAATTACAGAAACTCAGATTTAGTCTGTTTCCAGTCCCCTTTAAAAGTGAGTACTGGCCAGGCACCATGGCTCATGCCTGTAATCCCAGCATTTTGGGAGGCCAAGGCAGGAGGATTGCTTGAGGCCAGGAGTTTGACATCAGCTTGGGCAACATAGTGAATCTCCATCGCTGCTAAAAATACAAAATAAAAAATCAACTAGTCAAAAATGGTGGCACTCACCTGTAGCTCTAGGTACTTGGTGGGGATGAGGGAGGAGACTCCCTTGAGTCTAGGATTTTGAGGTTGCAGTGAGCTCTGATAGCGCCACTGCATGCCAGAGTGACACTGTGTCTCTAAAATAATAATAATAATGATGATGATAAGATGAGTACGGCCAGGCCAAAGCTTCATAATTTCTCTCTGAGTACACATGAGAATAGTTCTGAGATTCATCATTCATTGATTCCACAAGTATTTCTTTTTTTAAAAAAAAGACAGAGTCTCACTCTGTTGCCCAGGTTGGTCTCGAACTCCCAGGCTTAAGAGATCTTCCCACCTAAGCCTCCCAAAGTGCTGGGATTATAGGTGTACGCCACTGTGCCTGGCCCAACAAATATTTCTTTGTCTCTCTCTCTTTTAAAAAAAATTTACCATAAAGTCTTTTAGCCCTAACAATGTTTTTTGAACACCTTCCACATGCATGTTCCCAGGAAAGACTTCTACAGGCCAGGCATGGTGGCTCACGCCCTTGTAATCCCAGCACTGCAGAAGGCCAAGGTCGGGACGTTGTTTGAGCCTGGGAGTTCAAGACCAGCCTGGACAACATAATGAGACCTTGTCTTTATAAAAATAAAAATAGGGCCGTGCGCGGTGGCTCATGCCTGTAATCCCAACACTTTGGGAGGCCAAGGCAGGTGGATCACTTGAGGTCAGGAGTTCGAGACCAGCCTGGCCAACATGGTGAAACCCCATCTCTACCAAAAATACAAAAATTAGCTGGGCGCAGTGGCATGTGCCTGTAATCCCAGCTACTTGGGAGGCTGAGGCAGGAGAATCGCTTGAACCTGGGAGGCGGAAGTTGCAGTAAGCCGAGATCATGTCACTGCAATCCAGCCTGTGCAACAGAGTGAGATTCCATCTCAAAATAAATAAATAAAATAAATAAAAATAAAAATAGGCCAGGTGTGGTGGCTCACACCTGTAATCCCTGCACTTTGGGAGGCCGAGGCGGGCGGATTACCTGAGGTCGGGAGTTCAAGACCAGCCTGACCAACATTGAGAAACCCCATCTCTACTAAAAATACAAAATTAGCCAGACATGGTGGTGCATGCCTGTAATCCCAGGTACTCGGGAGGCTGAGGCAGGAGAATTGCTTGAACCTGGGAGGTGGAGGTTGTGGTGAGCCGAGATTGTGCCATTGCATTCCAGCCTGGGCAACAAGAGTGAAACTCTGTCTCAAAAATAAATAAATAAATAAATAAATAAAGACTTACATGAAAAAAGTAGGCCAGGCACAGTGGCTCACGCCTATAATCTCAGCACTTTGGAAGGCCGAGGCAGGCGGATCACCTGAGGTTGGGAGTTCGAGACCAGCCTGACCAACATAGAGAAACCTTGTCTCTACTAAAAATACAAAAAAATTAGCCGGGCATGGTGGCCCATGCTTGTAATCCCAGCTACTCGGGAGGCTGAGACAGGAGAATCAGTGAACCCAGGAGGCAGAGGTTGCGGTGAGCCGAGATCGAGCCATTGCACTCCAGCCTGGGCAACAAAAGCGAAACTCTGCCAAAAAAAAAAAAAAAAGTAGAAGATCGTTCTTACTTTGGGAAGCTAGTGCCTATAACAGATTGACCCACAATGATGGTACTATAACCTAAAAAGGTAAACAACAGGACTGTGGTGGCAGGGGAAGAGGAGCATCAGAGATACTGCATGAGTTCAACTAGATGGAGGACTGTGGAGAGAGGAGAGAGAATGGAACAAGAGGGTGCCAAAAGCCACAGCCTGTGGCCTGCGCAGTGACCAGGGACAGGGGTGGCTCAGAAGGAACTGCTGTTTTCTACAATGCTGTAGTGGCCTGGGGCTTAGGAAAGCCAGAGGGCAGGATTCAGTCATGCAGTGAAGAGAGGGACTAATGAAAGGCCTGGACGGTAACTCCTGATCCCTCTCGTTCTGTCCTATCTTGAAGCCCAGAATCTAGAGAGTCAGGTTTTTCCCTGTTTCACCCCACACCAAAAAAGTGGAGCCCTCTTCTTTAATGAAATGGAAAGGCCTAAAAAGAGATAATCGAAACTGCTGGTTTCCCACACTGTCTCCCTAAAGCGAAGTCTGCTGCTACAATCCCTGACCTTGGATGGAAGCGCAGTCCTCTTACTAGTGCTTCATTTAAAAAATAGTAACTTGGTTAGGCGCGGTGGCTCATGCCTGTAATGCCAGCACTTTGGGAGGCCAAAGAGAGCAGATCACCTGAGGTCAGGAGTTCGAGAGCAGCCTGGCCAACATGGTGAAACCCCACCTCTACTATAACCTCAGGTGATCCACCTGCCTCGGCCTCCCAAAGTGCTGAGATTACAGGCGTGAGCCACCGCGCCCAGCCTACATTCATATTTATGTGAGCACTTTGATGGGTTGTGACAAACATTTACACCCACGTATCCACCAATGCAACAGGACATAGAACATTTCCACCCCCCCAGGAATTTCCTCATGTCCCTTTATGATCCATCCCACCCCCACCTTGGTCCCAGGACTGGGAAACCACTGATCTGCTTTTTTGTCGCTATCGAGTTGTTTGTCCTTTTCTATTGTCCTTTCCCTATTTTATTTTATTTATTTATTTTTTTGAGAGGGAGTCTCATTCTGTTCCCCAGGCTAGAGTGCAATGGCACGATCTCTGCTCACTGCAGCCTCTGCCTCCCAGGTTCTAGGGATTCTCCTGCCTCAGCTTCCTGAGTAGCTGGGATTACAGGTGCCCGCTACCATGTATGCCTAATTTTTATATTTTTAGTGGAGATGGGGTTTCACCATGCTGTTCAGGCTGGTCTCGATCTCCTGACTTCAGGTGATCCACCTGCCTCAACCTCCCAAAGTGCTGGGATTACAAGGGTGAGCCACCACGCTGGCCATTTCCCTATTTTAGATGAAGGAAATCACTCTATTGTGTCCAGCCTCTTTTGCTTGGTATAATGAGTTGAGATTTACCATGTTGTTACGTCTGTCAGTACTTAATTGCTT
Organism: Hylobates moloch; assembly: GCF_009828535.3. Lineage (NCBI taxonomy): Eukaryota > Metazoa > Chordata > Mammalia > Primates > Hylobatidae > Hylobates > Hylobates moloch. Next base: position 80,949,143 of record NW_026652280.1, read on the forward strand.
TTGATTGGTGAATATAGTCTTAGTATTTCTGGGCTGTTGTAACAAAATACCTTAGACTGGGTAATTTGTAATCTACGTACATTTATTGCTCACAGTTCTGGAAGCTGGGAATTCCAAGATCATGGCGTCAGCAGATTCACTGACTGATGAGGGTTTGCTCTCAGCTTCAAGGATGGTACTTTCTAGCTGTGTCTTCACATGGGAAAAGGGATAAACACACTCCGTTAGGCCTCTTTATTTATTTATTTATTTATTTTTGAGACAGGATCTCTATGCTAGAATGGCAACTGAAAATATAAAAAGAAAAAAATATGCTAGAATGATAACTGAAAATAAAGTTTAAAAAAAAAGAAGATAGGGTTTCCCTGTGTTGGCCACGCTGGAGTGTAGTGGCGGGATCACAGCTCACTCAGGCCTCTTTTATAAGGGCCCTAATTCTTTCATGAGGCTTTACCCTCATGAACTTATCACTTCCTAAAGGCCCCACCTCTTTTACTTATTTATTTTTTTGAGATGGAATTTCGCTCTTGTTGCTCAGGCTAGAGTGCAATGGCACAATCTCAGCTCACTGCAACCTCCGCCTCCTGGGATCAAGCGATTCTCCTGCCTCAGCCTCCCAAGTAGCTGGGATTACAGGCATGCACCACCATGCCCAGCCAATTTTGTATTTTTTTTTTTTTTTGAGATGGAGTTTTGCTGTTGTTGCCTAGGCTGGAGTGCAGTGGCGTAATCTTGGCTCACTGCAACCTCTGCCTCTCAGGTTCAAATGATTCTCCTGCCTGAGCCTCCCAAGTAGTTGGGATTACAGGTATCCACCACGCCCAGCTAATTTTGTATTTTTAATAGAGACGGGGTTTCACCATGTTGGCCAGGCTGGTTGTGAACCCCTGACCTCAGGTGATCCACCTGCCTCGGCTTCCCAAAGTGCTGGGATTACAGGCATGAGCCACCACGCCCGGCCCCAATTTTGTATTTTTTAGTAGAGTCGGGGTTTCTCCATGTTGGTCAGGGTGGTCTCGAACTCCTGACCTCAAGTGATCCGCCCACCTCAGCCTCCCAAAGTGTTGGGATTACAGGCATGAGCCACTGCACCCAGCCAGGCCCCAGCTCTTAACACAGGCTGAGCACCATCATTCAAAATGCTTTTCTTTTTTTTTTTAGATGGAGTCTCGCTCTGTCACTCAGGCTGGCACGATCTCAGCTTACTGCAGCCTCTGCCTCCTGGGTTCAAGCGATTCTCCTGCCTCAGCCACCCCAGTAGCTAGGATTACAGGCGCTCACCACCACGCCTGACTAATTTTTGTATTTTTAGTAGAGACAGGGTTTCACCATGTTGGCCAGGCTGGTTTTGAACTCCTGACCTCAGGAGATCCCCCCGCCTCGGCCTCCCAAAGTGCTGGAATTACAGGCATGAGCCACTGCACTGGGCTTTGAAAAGCTTTTTGAGTCCCAATGTGACCCTCAAAGGAAATGGTCATTGGAGGATATCAGATTTCTGCTTTTTGGATTTGGGATGCCAGTAAATATTATGCAAATATTCCAAATCCAAAATGCTTCTGGTTCTAAGCATTCCAGATAAGGGATAGTTAGATTTCACCATATGAGTTTTGTGGGACAAAAACATTCATATCATAGCAAATGGTATTCCATTCTATGGATATGCCACAACTCCTTTATTCATTCTCCTGTTGATGGATATTTGGGTCCTTTCTAGTTTGGGGGTTATTATAAATAAAGCTGCCAAGAACTTCTTCAGATAAGTCTTTATGAGTATACATATCTTCTCTTGGGTAAACACCTACAGGTGAAATTGCTGGATCATGAAGTAAGTATATGTGAACTTTATAAGAAACTGCCATAATGTTTTCCAAAATAGTTGTGTCATTTTTCATTCCCATCAGCAGCATATGAATGTCCCAGTTGTTCCACATCCTTGTCAACACTTGGCATTATCAGTTCTTTTACTTTTAGCCATTTTAGTGGGTGAAAAGTGGTATGTCACTGTGTTGTTAATTTGCATTTATTTGAACATAAGGTGAGGGCTTCTCCCCACTAAAATAGCATCCTTTGGAAAGAAGGGAGTTATATTTCTGTTCTTTTTTGTTGTTGTTGTTCTTTGAGACAGAGTTTTGCTCTTGTTGCCCAGGCTGGAGTGCAATGGTGTGATCTCAGCTCACTGCAACCTCTGCCTCCTGGGTTTAAGTGATTCTCCTGCCTCAGCCTCCCGAGTAGCTGGGATTACAGGCATGTGCCACCATACTCGGCTAATTTTTGTATTATTAGTAGAGATAGAGTTTCACCATGTTTGCCAGGCTGGTCTCAAAGTCCTGACCTCAGGTGATCCGCCTGCCTTGGCCTCCCAATGTGCTGGGATTACAGGCGTGAGCCACCGTGCCCAGCCTATATTTGTTTTCTTATAAAGTGCCTGAAAAGCTGGAGGACAATGGAGCAATGCCTTGAAAAGATTTGTGGGAAAATGACTTCCTACCTAGAATTCAATTCCTAACCAGATTGTCAATCAAGCATAAGCAGAACAAAAGCCACTAAAAGACATGGAAAGTTTTCAAAAAGTTTTGCTATTGAGCATCCACTTCCAGAAGTCTTGAGGATGTGTTCCATAAAAATGAAGGAGTAAACCAAGAAAGAGAAAGCCATGAGATCCAGGAATCTAGGGCTCAACACAGGAGAGAAGAAAAGGAAGTCCTCAGGGTGTTGGTGCATCCAGGGAGATCCCAGGATGACAGCAACCTGGCCATTTGGGAGCCAGTCAGAAGGTGCTGGGAAAGATAGCCCAAGAAGATGATATTGGTAAAGTGCACTTTTCTTTTTTACTTTTTGAGACAGGGTCTCACTTTCTTGCTTTGTCACACAGGCTAGTTTGCAGTGGTGCCAACATGGCTCACTGCAGCCTCTATCCCCAGGCTCAAGCAATCCTTTTGCCTCAGTCTCCTGAGTAACTGGGACTGCAGCTGCACACCACCACACCCTGTGGCTTATTTATTTATTTATTTTTTTTTTTGAGATGGAGTCTTGCTCTGTCACCCAGGCTGGAGTGCAACGGTGTGATCTCAGCTCACTGCAACCTCCGCCTCCCGGGTTAAAGTGATTCTCCTGCCTCAGCCTCTTGAGTAGCTGGGATTACAGGTGCATGCCACCCTATCTGGCTAATTTTCGTATTTTTAGCAGAGCAGAGTTTCACCGTGTTAGCCAGGGTGGTCTCGATTTCCTAACCTCATGATCCGCCCACCTTGGCCTCCCAAAGTCTTGGGATTACAGGTATGAGCGACCGCACCCTGCAGCTAATTTTTTGTGTGTTTCTTGTAGAGATGGGATTTCACCATGTAGCCTAGGCTAGTTTCAAACTCCTGAGCTCAAGCCATTGACCTGGACCTCTCAAAGTGCTAAGATTACAGGCATGAGCCACCACTTGTGGCCACAGTAAAATGCCGAATGTGCTTAAATATACAGAATGGAGTTTCACACCTTCAGGAAATATTTGGGGAAAAAAAAAACAGAGATAGGTATAGAGAAAGTAAAGCAAACAAATAAAAAATAAGACCAGCATTGAATCTAGGAAAAATAAAAGGTGGGGCTGAGTGATGGGGGTGGGAGAGGGCTAAACCCCCATTTCCAGAGTCAGAACTCAGTAGGTGATGTCTGATAGTCACATGCTGGTAAGTAGAATATGAATACAGCGTTAAGACATGGAAGTAAATCCCAAAGGAATTGACTAATATTTCAAGTTTTGATCTGGGGATCAGGATAGAAGAGAGACTTGAACTACTGATTCTCAGATTATGTGCATGTACATCTTTGATGAAAAAGAAAGCAAAACTAGACAAAATTATATGCATTGATTTGAGAAAGTAGTCACAATATAATGTTAAGTTAAATAACAGAATATAAAAGGTATATTCAGTATAGTCTCATTTTGTACATTAAATTGGAGGAGCTGATAGAAAAAAATTAGAAGAAAATATTTCTAAGTGAAAAGATTAAGCATATATATAATATGTATATATCTATATATATATAGAGAGAGAGAGAGACAGAATCGTGCTCTGTTGCCCAGGCTGGAGTGCAGTGGCATAATCATAGCTCATTATAACCTCAAACTCCTGGACTCAAGCGATTCTCCCACCTCAGCCTCCCCAGTAGCTAGGACTATAGGCACACACCACCACACCTGGCTAATTTTTAAATTTTTTCTAGAGGAAGGAGTCTTACTATGTTATCCAGGCTGGTCTTGAACTCCTGGTCTCAATTGGTCCTCCCGCTTTGGCCTCCCTAAGTGCTGGGATTGCAGGCGTGAGCCACTGTGCCTCTTCAGAACTAGGTGTAATTTAACTTTCTTCTTTATATTTTCTTAGATTTTCTAACTTTTATTTTTAAATTAACATTTGTTAATTTGTAGCTAGAAAGGAAAACTTCTACAAAGATTGTAGAGACCAGGTTTTGCCATGTAGCCCAGGCTAGTCTTGAACTCCTGAGCTCAAGCCATCTGCTCACCTGTGCCCGTGGCTGCCAGCTCTGCAAAACCCTTCCTGAGATCAAGAAGGGGAAGCAACTTACCCAGGTTCACTCAGGCAGGTTTTGTGAATCAAAACCATTGCTCTTTTATAGCTTCCTGTCCACTTGGGATTTCTTCCAGCTGAAAGCTTACTCATTATATGAAGGCTCAGAGCTCCCAGGTCAATGTCGTCTTCTTCATGGAGCTGTGCCTGGAGATGACGCCCCCTTTCTCTGCTTCATTAAACCCTGTGTCTTTCCTGCTGTGTGTGCTAGCGGCTGTGTTGTGGTTGTGGGTGTGCTTGCTTTCGAGTCTTCGTTCTGCTGTAAGCCCCTTGAAAGTAAGGACCACACCTTAGGTATTTCCATCTCTCCTTATGCAGCATCCAGGTGCATCACTCACGTACAGGAGGGATTGGCTGAACACAGAGGCAGGTTAACTCAAGAATAAACTTTATTATTTACTTTTAGGTGCTGTAGTGTGACGTGAAGCAGGTAGCTCATAATTGTGAAGATAAACTTGTGGACTAGGTGGATTTTGAGGTCCAGTAGGAAGATAGGCCCCACACAATGGTAGTTTGATTATTAATCAGTGTGGAGCAGGTGAATCAGCTGTTGCACTCCCCCGCGAAGAAGGCGGGCTCGGCCGGCCTGTGCTGGACTCTGGCGCCCCCAAATGGTCACGTAGGGTTTATTACACATCGGAAGTAAACAGTTTTTACTAATGATGAGGTAGTGACTGTCTTGGTAGCTCTCTAGAAGCTCATTCGCCTTCTCTTTAAATTTACACTTCACAGAGGCAGGATAATCCGGTCAAGGAGAAAGGAAAATCGGATTAGGGCTTCCAATAAACCTGTAGTATTTTAGGTGTTCCGCTGAGTCATAAATATCAGCTAAGTCTGTTGTATCATCATCTGTACTTTTTTTTGCACGTCTTAAAATACCATTTAAAATAATGAAAAAAATCTAAAACTTAGCTCTAGAGGATCATGCCTCCAAAAGACACTGGGTTTAACTTTTAGATGTTTTCCCTTTTTCCTTGGAGGTAAAAATAAAATTCAGGATAATGTTTTTCAAACCTATGTTTGTTTTCATACTTGTAAACCTACATATGTATCCGTAAACACACAGAGTATTGATTTGTGTTTCAATTTAAAAAAATTGATGTCACACTGTACCATTCTGGAGGTCTTGCTTTTTTTTTTTTTTTTTTTAAAGATGGAGTCTCGCTCTGTTACCCAGGCTGGAGTGCAGTGGCATGATCTCGGCTCACTGCAACATCTGCCTCCCAGGTTCAAGCGATTCTCCTTCCTCAGCCTCCTGAGTAGCTGGGACTACAAGTGCATGCCACCACGCCTGGCTAATTTTTGTATTTTTAGTAGAAATGGGGTTTCACCATGTTGGCTAGGTTGGTCTTGAACTCCCAACCTCAAGTAATCTGCCCACCTTGGCCTCCCAAAGTTCTGAGATTATAGGCACGAGCCACCACACCTGGCCATATCTTGCTTTTATTGATCAACATTGTGTTTAAGAACTATTCATGTTGGCACATATATTTCTAGTTGATTCACCTTTACCACTGAAAAATTCCTTGTATAACTATGCATGTATATATAGCTGTGTGTGTGTGTATATATATTTTTATATATATTTATGTATATATATTTGTGTATATATATAAATATATATTTTTTTTTTTTTTTTTTTTTGAGGCAGAGCTTGTACTGTTGCCCAGGCTGGAATGCAGTGGCACAATCTCTGCTCACTGCAACCTCCACCTCCCAGGTTCAAGCGATTCTCCTGCCTCAGCCTCCCGAGTAGCTGGGATTACAGGTGCCTGCCACCACGCCTGGCTAATTTTTTGTATTTTTACTACAGATGGGGTTTTGCCATGTTTACCAGGCTGGTCTTGAACTTCTGACCTAAGGTGATCTGCCCGTCAAACTGCTGGGATTACAGGGGTGAGCCACTGCGCCTGGACTTTTTTTTTTTATTTATTAAAATAAAAACATAGAGACAGGGTCTTTCTATGTTGCCCAGGCTGGTCTCAAACAGCTGGGCTCAAGTAGTCCTCCAGCCTTGGCCTCCCAAAGTGCTGGGATTACAGGTGTGAGCCACTGTGCCTGGTCTTTATGATATCTTTTTGTATTCCAAAGTCATAAGATAGTCATTTAATTTTGGAAAGTATTTTAAGATTTGCTTTTTACATTTAAATGCTTAAATCCCCTTGATTTTATTTATGTAGTTGGTGCAAGGTGAATGCTTCTTTATCTGTATGGGTGACTTTCTCTTGGGCAGGGTACACATTTTAAAAGCTCCAAAGGAACTTTTAAAAGACCATTTCTGGGCCTCATCTCAGAACAGATGAAATCAAAATTTCTGAGTGTGGACCTGAGACATCAGATTTAAAAGATAAAAACAAAATTCCCCCAGGCATTTTTTAACATGGAGCCAGGGTTGAGAATCTTTGCTTTAAGGTCAGACCAAGAGTAGAGTTGCTGGGGTGTGTATGATTCACATTGTCAGCTATACTGGATATTGCTGATGCTCTCTAAAGTGATTAAACTAGGCCGGGCGCAGTGGCTTACACCTGTAATGACTGCACTTTGGGAGGCCGAGATGGGGAGATCACCTGGGGTCTGGAGTTTGAGAACAGCCTGGCCAACATGGCAAAATCCCGTCTCTACTAAAAATACAAAAATTAGCTGGATGTGGTGGCAGGCGCCTGTAATCCCAGCTACTTGGCAGGCTGAGGCACAAGAATTGCTTGAACTTGGGAGGCAGAGGCTGCAGTGAGTGGAGATTGCACCATTGCACTCCAGCCTGGGCAACAAAGCAAGATGCTGTCTAAAATAAATAAATAAATAAAATAAAGTGATTAAACTATTTATGGTCCTCAAGTAGGAGAATTTCAGTTGCTTCACACTTTTGAAAACACATGTTGTGATATTTATATAAAACCAAGAACCATGGATGAGAAAACATATATGTGTGTCTCGTATATGTATGCATTTCATATATATATGCGTTATAAACACATATATATGTCTTTCATATATATATATATATATATATGTTTTCACCCATGATTCTTGGCTTATAACTCCCATAGCTCTTGTTATTACGGTTTTTGTTATAATGTTAGGGCACTTTAGTTCTCACAAGCAGGCTTCAGGAAACAGAATCTCTCTCTCTCTGACCTTCCCCTGCCCACCTTTTACCTGCTCCTTTTTTCTCCCCACCTTTTACCTGCTTCTTTTCCTATCTTTCTGTCTAGGAGCTGATCATGAGGAAATTCTCTGGCCTACTTTGTTTGATCATAGGTCACAATACCCTCATTTCAGACAGTTCCTGTCCTATTTCCCGGAGGAAGGAATGCTGCACAGACAGACCAAGAAGAATCTGATCAGATAGGCCTTGTTGGCGTTCCCCATTCAGCCTGTTAGTGTTAGATTGTACCAAATCATATTCTATTTATTTATTTATTTGAGATGGAGTCTCACTCTGTTACCTAGACTGAAGTGCAGTGATGCAATCTCGGCTCACTGCAACCTCCACCTCCCAGGTTCAAGCGATTCTCCTGCCTCAGCGTCCCAAGTAGCTGGGACTACAGGCTCGCACTACCATGCCCGGCTAATTTTTGTATTTTTAGTAGAGACAGGGCTTCACCATATTGGCCAGGCTGATCTCGAACTCCTGACCTCGTGATCCGCCCACCTCGGCCTCCCAAAGTGCTGGGATTACAGGCATGAGCCACCGCGCCCGGCCTACCAGTCATATTTCTAGAAGGTTGTCCGTGCTACAATCACATCTATCCAATGAAGTCTCCATAAAAGGCCCAAGAGGACAGGATATGGAAGCTTCCAGATAGCTGAGCACATGGAGGTTCCTAGAGGATGGTGTGCCAAAAGAGGGCATGGAAACTTGGAGCCCCTTCCCCCATACCTTGCCCTATGCATCTCTTCATCTACGTTTTTTTTTTAAACGAAGAAGTATTTTATTATTTTGTGGCAAATCTGTTGCTTCACAGTATAAAAATAGCACCAGCAAATGCAGCGTATTGCAAAATTAAGATGGTATTGCTCTTCATCTGACACTGTACAAGCAGCAAAAACCTCTTCACCCCCAGTTATTTCCAATGGAAAGATCATTAAGTATTTCAATCCCAATCCAGGTATGGATATACGCAAGTTACAGTATTATATAAGGCTTAAGAATAATGTCATCTTTGAATTATGTAATTTTTATAACTAGTTTTTACCATGGATAATTTCATGAATTCTGAATACTAGAGCCTAGCCTAAAAATCATAGGGTATTGTGAAAAAGACACATATTATGTTTCTCTATCATCATTTGAAAGATAAAGGGCATTTTCTCTCATTAGCAGCGTTAACAGTAGTTTTTTTTTTTTTTTTTTTTTTTTTTTGAGACAGAGTCTCGCTCTGTCGCCCAGGCTGGAGTGCAGTGGCGCAATCTTGGCTCACTGCAAGCTCCACCTCCCGGGTTCACGCCATTCTCCTGCCTCAGCCTCTCCGAGTAGCTGGGACTACAGGCGCCCTCCACCACGCCCGGCTAATTTTTTGTATTTTTAGTAGAGACAGGGTTTCACCGTGGTCTCGATCTCCTGACCTCGTGATCCGCCCGCCTCGGCCTCCCAAAGTGCTGGGATTACAAGCGTGAGCCACCGCGCCCGGCCAAAAATTTTTTTTAAGTGTACAGTAAAAGCATCACATGGTCTAACGTCATAATATTTCTCCCTTTTTGGAGACCCAACATTCAATGTGGGCTTTCCCAGAGCTCAGAGATCCAGTTAAAAGATAAGTAGGCCCTCTCCTTATACAATCCTATGATAGATTTCCATAATTTTATGTTTGATTTGGCATCCATCTTTAATCTTCCTCTAGCACCACCAGACTTTCACTCTCTGTACCTATGATGTAAATCTTTCTATTTGATTTTCACCTGAGTTCTTTCCTTTAATATGCACATTTAAGGCTATTTAACTGACAACTGCCTAGTGTTGTGAAACAGGTTATCAAGTATCTGAAAGTCTAAGCTAGGAAAAGAAAGGTGTGTTTATAAGTCTATAAAATGTAATTCTTTTTTTCTTTTTTTTTTTTTTGAGATGGAGTCTCGCACTGTCCGCCGGCCTGGAGTGCAGTGGTGCAATCATGGCTCACTGCAACCTCTGCTCCCAGCTTCAAGTGATTCTCCTGCCTCAGCCCCCCAAGTAGCTGGGATTACAGGCACCCACCACCACACCCAGCTAATTTTTTGTATTTTTAGTAGAGACGGGGTTCCACTATGTTGGCCAGGCTGGTCTCAAACTCCTGACCTTGTGATCTGCCCATCTCAGCCTCCCAAAGTGCTGGGATTACAGGCATGAGCCACTGTGCCCGGCCTTTTTTTTTTTTTTTTTTTTTTTTGAGACAGAATCTCTCTCTGTTGCCCAGGCTGGAGTGCAGTGGCACGATCTTGGCTCACTGCAACCTCCGTCCCCCAGGTTCAAGCAATTCTCCTGCCTCAGCCTCCCAAGTAGCTGGGATTACAGCAGCCCACAACCACGCCTGGCTAATTTTTTGTATTTTTAGTAGAGGCGGGGTTTCACCATGTTGGTCAGGCTGGTCTCAAGCTCCCGACCTCAGGTGATCCACCCACTTTAGCCTCCCAAAGTGCTGGGATTATAGGCATGAGCCACTGCACCCAGCCTATAAGATGTATTTCTACTGGCATGCCTAACATATCTATGTATTTATGTGTTGTATACACAATGTTTCACTACCAAAAATATATAAAAGAGCTCTAATTAATTGGCTTAAAGAAAAATAAAGGCATTGAAATAAAATACTTTATCAGAAAAAGGAAAAACTAGTCAAATTATTTTTCAAGTTTACATGACTTAAGTAAAATCTTTAATAAGTAAGCTAGCTTTAAAATTATTGGTAAAGTAATATTAGAAATGTCTTAAGAATTTCCAGCATACGTTTTATTTGCATTTATTAATCAAGCAATTTCAAACTTATCCTAGCCAAATACCATAAGGTGTCAAAATTTGGTACAGGGGTTACAAAACCATAAACCCAGCCCAAAACAGAATGATTCTTGCTTGCCAATCTTTAATAAATAAGACATTGATATTGTTCAATGAAAATAGCTACATCTTGAATTACTTAGTAAAATTACCATAACTTCTAATCTTGTGGCTTTAGGCAGTCTAGTCTACATGCAGTAAGGAGATTTGTTTTGGGAAAGGACTGCTATTGTCTTTGTCTCAATGCTAAACTATAAATTAAGTTCCTCCCAAAGTTCAGGAATGAACAAGGACAGCTTGGAGGTTAGAAGCAAGATGGAGTCAGTTAGGTCATATCTTTTTCATTGTCTCAGTTAGAATTTTGCAGTGGCAAGTTTCATAGCTTTAAATGATGACTATCACAGTTTTCATAAATAATCTAGGTAAACAAAATAAAATAATTGGGTAAATGTAATAAGATAAATATTTGTAGACAAACTGGTCATAATTTAGAATCTAAAGTTAAATTAAATAGTAGATATTTCATTACTTGGGTATTTTCAAATAAAAATATATATTGTAGGAAAAAACTGTTTCTTAAGAAAAGTGTCCTTTTTAAAAAGGTGAACAAATTTTGTCAAATTCAAAGCTTATTTAAAGGTTATGTATAAAACAAGGTAAAAGGAACCAGGAAATAAGAGAGATATAAAGAAAGTTATAGAAATAAAGAGGGTTTATTTTTTGGGTAAGAAAGCTTAAAGAGAAATAATTTTATATGAGAAAGAATCTTGTATGGTAAATTTAGACCTAGAATAAAATGACTAGTTGTTTAAGAAAGAGGAATGTTCAGGACAAACCAGAAAGTCCAAGCATGTCATGAATGGTCTGTGTAAGTCACAATAAAAGGATTTATTTTTAAAAAAACTTTTATATGATCAAGTTGTCTATAATTAAAGGGAAATTATACTGGTTTTTCTAGAGATTGGGTTTGATGTAAGAAAAACATGTATATGCTAAAGAATTGATTAGAACAACAAAGTTTCCTTACAGGATTTATTTACTCATAATAAATAATAAGATATTTTAATTTTTTTAACCCCAATTTCAACTTTTATTGCATCTTGCCATTTTCGGTTTTCTCCCCCCTTTTAAAAGGCATGAAATAATAATGTTCTCCTTCAACTCATTTTCAGGTCATAGAAGTTTTTTTTTCCCTCAAATTCTGTTTGTTGTGGCCTGATGCTAATAATATTTTCTTAAAGATCAAAAGGAAATGTTTTCTTTCAATATAATATTCTGTACACTGCAGAAGGTCTTTTCTTTTGCCTTTTGGTAACTGGTCTAACAGATTTTACATTTAATCAAAATTATTCCTGTGGCATTATTATTAAGTTTTGACTTGCTTAGGAAAATCTGTGATTAAAAATTTTTTTAATTAAGGTTATTACATCTGTGTATCTTTCTGTATGTGCTTTTAACATACTTGTGACATTGAGTTACAGGGCTTTGACTCCTGGGTCTAAAAAGGACGCCAAGTCCTGCTATATCTCAAAGACTGACAACAATTAAAGCCTTGTCTTCAGGCCCCATAAAAGATGCCAGTCAAAATAAACTGCATTCCTGAGACACAGGGACAGAAATTACAGCCATTTAGCTCCTCAAGATCCAGGGACTGTCATGGAAGAGGTGGGCGTATGAGAGATTGTAATGGCCAAGTTTAAGAGATAAAATAAGTCCAGTTTCTCTACAAATCAACCATTAATGTCAAAGGCACACTGATGCAAGACCAGTATATAGGCCCCTGTGTCAGATTAACAAGATTTTCTTGAAGCATTAACCAACTCCTAATAAAGGTTATCAAAAACTTATGGAAGTTATATCTTATGATAAAGATTAAAATTTTATAGATTGTTTATACAATTTTGAAAAACAAATTGGCGTCATGCTGTTTTTATTCAGGCTTACTGTTTGGAAAATTAAGCCTTCTCTCTCAAAGAATGAAGGTTTTTACCTTTTTTTTAAAATTTCTTGAGTTATCGCTTTGGTTAAATGAATGACTTATTTTACAATGACCTGTAATCTTATTTTGTGATGTTTCAAACCTTTGATATTTGACAAACTTTCCAAAATCAAATTATAAATTATGTTTTTTCTGATCTAGCTAATCCTTTAAGATATTATTAATAGTTATCCTAAAGTCCAAAAATGACATATTTGGCTTATTGGATATTAAAATTATACAAGAAGCATTGTCAAACATGAAATGGGGCTTGGTTTTCTTTGGGCTATATTTGTATAAAATGTTATTGGTATGTGTTCTAAAATTATGGGAGCCTCCTATAATTCTGATATGACTTAGTGTATATTATCATTAATAATTATAATTACTATTTTAAATTATTGTGTGCCACAGAGGTAACACATTCCCTTGTCAATTGTGTCTTTGACTATAGCTGCCCTAGAACTTTTTATCATCCATAAACAATTGTCTTGTTTTGGTCCTCTTTAGAATGTGGTTTTATAATCAGCTATAAAACTCTAACACATCCTCTTGAATGCAGGTTTCTAATAACTTTGGAGATCGTGACATCAGAATAGAGGAGAAACTTTCAGGACTCATGGACAGCTGAAATGTTCATGAATATCAAGCAGAATAGGAATTAACTGCATGGAATAAACTAATAGAAGTCTGAAGTGATCTTTTTAACTTTTTGCTTAAAACGTTGCTGATCCTTTGTTTTGTTTTTCAGAGTCAAGAAAACTTTTAAACTATTTACAGATTTTAACAAGTAAGTAAATTATATTCCTATGAACAAAATCTGGAGCATATTTGTTTCTCTCTATCTGATTTTTCAATAATTTGGAAACTATTTTTGAGTATTCTTTTTTTTTTTTTTGAGATGGAGTTTCGCTCTTGTTGCCCAGGCTGGAGCGCAATGACGCCATCTCAGCTCACCACAACCTCCACCTCCTGGGTTCAAGTGATTCTCCTGCTTCAGCCTCCTGAGTAGCTGGGATTACAGGCATGTGCCGCCATGCCTGGCTAAATTTTTTTGCATTTTTAGTAGAGACAGTGTTTCTCCATGTTGGTCAGGCTGGTCTCGCACTCCTGACCTCAAGTGATCCGCCTCACTTGGCCTCCCAAAGTGCTGGGATTACAGGTGTCAGACACCATGCCCAGCTGTGAGTATTCTTAACTTACGACAATAAAGTTATTTGCATAAGTGCAATAATAATCTGTTTTCATTTGTAACAGGACACAATTGGAGAAACTGGCTATTTTACCAAGACTTTGACTGGAATAGTGCGCTTTCCATTAAGGAATCAAACTTGACTTATGGAGCCAAATAAAGCCCCTTGGAAAAGCTGGCTTCATACCCCTTGTCTACTTAGCCCCTGTACAGGGTTCCTGACCTTTGGTAGGTAAAGAATGTCACTTTCTGACAGGCTTAGGAGCCCCAAGTTTATATTGGAACCTCAAGAAAGAGGAACACTCAACTCATAAGGTATTTGATGGCACAAATCCACGGCTGGGCTCAGCTTTAAAGAAAGTCTTATCCGAGATTCCTCCTATGGAATGCTGTTCCATCAAAGCCAATTTAAAAGCCTATGTAAAAAATAATTATTCTTCTGGGTTTTTTTTGAGTTGGAGTCTCACTCTATTGCCCAGACTGGAGTGCAGTGGCACGATCTTGGCTCACTACAACCTCCATCCATGGGTTCAAGCGATTCTCATGCCTCAGCCTCCTGAGTAGCTATGATTATAGGTGCCCAGCATGCCTGGCTAATTTTTGTATTTTTAGTAGAGATGGGGTTTCATCATGTTGGCAAGGCTGGTCTCAAACTCCTGACCTCAGGTGATCCACTCACCTCGGCCTCCCAAAGTGCCAGGATTACAGGCATGAGCCACCGCACCTGGCCAAAAAAAATTTTCAATTTATTAGTAAATATGTCCTGTTCCACACCAAAACATTTTTCCATTATGTTTCTAAAAATTATAAAATGTGTATTCATAAGCTGTTAGCATGTGACTAACATTTAAAAATTGCTTACTTCTTGCTGGGCGGTGTGGCTCACGTCTATAATCCTAACACTTTGGGAGGCCAAGGAGGGCGGATCACTTGAGGCTAGGAGTTTGAGGCCACCCTCACCCACATGGTGAAACCCTGTCTCTATTAAAAATACAAAAATTAGCCAGGTATAGTGGTGCATGCCTGTAGTCCCAGCTACTCTGGAGGCTGAGGAATGATAATCAATTGAACCTGGGAGGTGGAGGTTGCAGTGAGCCAAGATGGCACCACTACAATCCAGCTTGGGCAACAGAGCAGACTCTGCCTCAAAAAAAAAAAAAAAAAATCGCTTGCTTCTTAGGTTTCCAATGTGAATTAAGGTTACTAAAAGTTAAAATTCTGACTAATATACGGTAACTAAAACTAGAGATGAGAAACAATTCTATATAGAGTGTATAAGCAAGATAATATTTTTTTGGCGAAAAGGTTATGAAAAAAGTAGTGAAGATGTGGTTTTGTTAAAGGAAAAGTAATTTTGTCTGGTTTAGGTTGTATTAAATTAAAGGAATAAAAGAAGGAAAAAATGAGGTAGATAAAACAAATGGAAATAGAAAATTGAAGAAGGAAGGAAAATGGGAAAAATTGTAAGAGGTTATCAAAGGTTTGTAGAAATTTATCTTGTGTGGTCAAAGCTGATTGATATTGAATAGAAGTTTTTAAAGCTTTATTAAAATTAGCTTTAATATTAATGCTACACTAATTTGGTTTTCTCTTTTAAACAAGGTTTTTATGAAATATTAATAAAAGACTTTTTGAGTAGGCCGGGCGTGGTGGCTCATGCCCGTAATCCCAACACTTTGGGAGGCTGAGGTAGGAGGATCACTTGAGCCCAGGAGTTGAGGCCAACCTAGGCAACATAAAAAAAAATTAGCCGGGTGTGGTGGTGCACATCTGTAGTCCCAGCTATTTCAGAGGCTGAGGTGGGAGGATCACTTGAGAGGGAAGTTGAGGCTGCAATGAGTCATGGTCCATGCCACCGCACTCCAGCCTAGTGACAGAATGAGACCCTCTCTCAAAAAACAAAACAAAACAAAAAAATATAAACCAGTCTGGGTGCGGTGGCTCATGCCTATAATCCTAGCACTTTGGGAGGCTGAGGCGGGGGGGTCATGAGGTCAAGAGACGGAGACATCCTGGGCAACATGGTGAAACCCCGTCTCTACTGAAAATACAAAAATTAGCTGGGCTTGATGTTGGGCACCTGTAGTCCCAGCTACTCGGGAGGCTGAGGCAGGAGAATCGCTTGAACTTGGGAGGTGGAGGTTGCAGTGAGCCAAGATCATACCACTGCACTCCCGCCTGGGTGACAAGAGTGAAACTCTTGACTCAAAAAAATATATATATATAAAATATATATTTACATATATATATAATATTTTAATGTTCATGCTGGTCAGCTGGCCCTAAACTCCAAAAGGGTGAAGGTATCATGAAGTGTGTCTGACTTCCCTTCCTGTCATGGCTGGGAATTCCATTTTTCAGGTTTCTCCGGGGTCCTCTTGGCCAAGAGGGGATCTATTCAGTTGGATAGGAGGCTTAGAATTTTATTGCTGGTTTACAAGAGAGGTGGAGAATGACTTGGTGTAGGAAACTCACACAGTTGATGTCAGAAGTGTTGTAAGAGTAGAAGGAATATATTTTTCTTTATATGGATTTCCTACCAGAGCGATGTTTTCTAATTT